>NW_027197077.1:0-15000 GCF_038502225.1 Cherax quadricarinatus | reverse complement strand
CCTGGAGAGAGTTCCGGGGGTCAAAGCCCCTGCTGCCCGGTCTGTGACCAGGCCTCATGGTGGATCAGAGACTGATCAACCAGGCTGTTGCTGCTGGCTGCACGCAATCCAACGTACGAGCCACAGCCCGGCTGGTCAGGTACCGACTTTAGGTGCTTGTCCAGTGCCAGCTTGAAGACTGCCAGGGGTCTGTTGGTAATCCCCCTTATGTATGCTGGGAGGCAGTTGAACAGTCTCAGGCCCCTGACACTTACTGTATTGTCTCTTAACGTGCTAGTGACACCCCTGCTTTTCATTGGGGGGATGTTGCATCGTCTGCCAAGTCTTTTGCTTTCGTAGTGAGTGATTTTCGTGTGCAAGTTCGGTACTAGTCCCTCTAGGATTTTCCAGGTGTATATAATCATGTATCTCTCCCGCCTGCGTTCCAGGGAATACAGGTTCAGGAACCTCAAGCGCTCCCAGTAATTGAGGTGTTTTATCTCCGTTATGCGCGCCGTGAAGGTTCTCTGTACATTTTCTAGGTCAGCAATTTCACCTGCCTTGAAAGGTGCTGTTAGTGTGCAGCAATATTCCAGCCTAGATAGAACAAGTGACCTGAAGAGTGTCATCATGGGCTTGGCCTCCCTAGTTTTGAAGGTTCTCATTATCCATCCTGTCATTTTTCTAGCAGATGCGATTGATACAATGTTATGGTCCTTGAAGGTGAGATCCTCCGACATGATCACTCCCAGGTCTTTGACGTTGGTGTTTCGCTCTATTTTGTGGCCAGAATTTGTTTTGTACTCTGATGAAGTTTTAATTTCCTCATGTTTACCATATCGGAGTAATTGAAATTTCTCATCGTTGAACTTCATATTGTTTTCTGCAGCCCACTGAAAGATTTGGTTGATGTCCGCCTGGAGCTTTGCAGTGTCTGCAATGGAAGACACTGTCATGCAGATTCGGGTGTCATCTGCAAAGGAAGACACGGTGCTGTGGCTGACATCCTTGTCTATGTCAGATATGAGGATGAGGAACAAGATAGGAGCGAGTACTGTGCTACTACTCTTTGTGTTCTGTTTGTGAGGAAATTATAGATCCATCTACCAACTTTTCCTGTTATTCCTTTAGCACGCATTTTGTGCGCTATTACGCCATGGTCACACTTGTCGAAGGCTTTTGCAAAGTCTGTATATATTACATCTGCATTCTTTTTGTCTTCTAGTGCATCTAGGACCTTGTCGTAGTGATCCAATAGTTGAGACAGACAGGAGCGACCTGTTCTAAACCCATGTTGCCCTGGGTTGTGTAACTGATGGGTATCAAGATGGGTGGTGATCTTGCTTCTTAGGACCCTTTCAAAGATTTTTATGATATGGGATGTTAGTGCTATTGGTCTGTAGTTCTTTGCTGTTGCTTTACTGCCCCCTTTGTGGAGTGGGGCTATGTCTGTTGTTTTTAGTAACTGTGGGACGACCCCCGTGTCCATGCTCCCTCTCCATAGGATGGAAAAGGATCGTGATAGGGGCTTCTTGCAGTTCTTGATGAACACAGAGTTCCATGAGTCTGGCCCTGGGGCAGAGTGCATGGGCATGTCATTTATCGCCTGTTCGAAGTCATTTGGCGTCAGGATAACATCAGATAGGCTTGTGTTTACCAAATTCTGTGGCTCTCTCATAAAAAATTCATTTTGATCTTCGACTCTCAGTCTGGTTAGCGGCTTGCTAAAAACTGAGTCATATTGGGACTTGAGTAGCTCACTCATTTCCTTGCTGTCATCTGTGTAGGACCCATCTTGTTTAAGTAAGGGCCCAATACTGGATGTTGTTCTCGACTTTGATTTGGCATAAGAAAAGAAATACTTTGGGTTTCTTTCGATTTCATTTATGGCTTTTAACTCTTCCCGCGATTTCTGACTCCTGTAAGATTCCTTTAGCTTAAGTTCGATGTTTGCTGTTTCTCTGACCAGTGTCTCCCTACGCATTTCAGATATATTGACCTCTTTTAGCCGCTCTGTTATTCTTTTCCGTCGCCTGTAAAGGGAGTGCCTGTCTCTTTCTATTTTACATCTATTCCTCCTTTTTCTTAAAGGAATAAGCCTTGTGCATACATCGAGTGCCACCAAGTTAATCTGTTCTAGGCATAAGTTGGGGTCTGTGTTGCTTAGTATATCTTCCCAGTTTATATCGGTTAGGACTTGGTTTACTTGGTCCCACTTTATGTTTTTGTTATTGAAGTTGAATTTGGTGAAGGCTGTCTCTCTCTCTCTCTCTGTCTCACTGTCTCTCTCTCTCTCTCTCTCTCTCTCTCTCTCTCTCTCTCTCTCTCTCTCTCTGTCTCTCTCTGTCTCTCTCTGTCTCTCTCTGTCTCTCTCTGTCTCTCTCTCACTCTCTATGTCTCTCTCTGTCTCTCTGTCTGTCTGTCTGTCTGTCTGTCTGTCTGTCTCTCTCTCTCTCTCTCTCTCTGTCTTTGTCTCTCTCTGTCTCTCTCTGTCTCTGTCTGTCTGTCTGTCTGTCTGTCTGTCTGTCTGTCTGTCTCTCTCTCTCTCTCTCTCTCTCTCTCTCTCTCTCTCTCTCTCTCTCTCTCTCTCTCTCTCTCTCTCTCTCTCTCTCTCTCTGCTTCTCTCTGCTTCGCAGTAAACTTCCTGCAGTGTTCCCTTCTGACAACAAAAGTAACTTGGCAGGTGCTTCACAGCTAATCTTTTCTTAACAACCACTAGAGTTTATGAAAACACTTGAAAGGCCACGACCTGGCCTGAGGGTTTTATGTGATGTACCAAACACAAGACAAGGCGCACTAAGAATACACTTTAGTTTTTGAAGTAATGAGAATGTATTGGAGGCGTTCACAGGAATGTGTTCTGGGGAAAGGACTTCCTTAGAGGCGAAGGAAAGAGAATCCAGGTACGATGTGTTCTTGCAGAAAGATGTGTTTCATAAGCAAGCCAAAGCAATGCAATACCACCAAGTACATGTATACCTTGTACATGTACAAGTACATGTACAAGGTATACAGACCATAGCTGACATCAATAACTTACTACTATATAGAAAGCCGCTTGTTATGCTGAGCATTTCCTGCAAATTAGGTCAGTGTCCCAGGATGCGACCCACACCAGTCCACTAACACCCAGGTACCCATTTTACTGATGGGTGAACATGGATAACCGGTGTAAGGAAACACGCCCAATGTTTCCACCCTCGCCGGGAATCGAACCCACACCCCTCACCATGTGAACGAAAGATTTAGCCACCGGGCCACGGGGCACCGTGTTTCTCCCAAGTCAACTATGTTGTGATAAATGGACTGGTGATGCCGACAATATTCAACTTGTCCCACTACTGACAATGTTCTTTCATTTCATTCCTTCATAATTATCACCTTATTCACTCATCTCTACAGCCTATCCATTTTTTTTTTTGGACATTTCACACATACAAAAATGCCATTTTTCATTTTTTTCAATATTTACTTATTTTTATGTTAAAAATATCACCTTCTCGTCCTCCTCAACAATTATCTTTTATAATTTCTACCATTATTAAAAAAAAATATCTATACCATCTTTCATTTACCCAAATATTATTGTTATCCCTAAAATCATCTTTCTCCTCATAACTTCTTAGTTACCCAGGCTACCCAGGCTACCCAGGCTACCCAGGCTACCCAGGCTACTCTGGCTACCCTGGCTACCCTGGCTACCCAGGCTACCCAGGCTACCCAGGCTACCCAGGCAACCCTGGCTACCCAGGCTACCCAGGCTACCCAGGCTACCCAGGCAACCCTGGCTACCCAGGCTACCCAGGCTCCCCAGGCGACCCAGGCTCCCCTGGCTACCCTGGCTACCCTGGCTACCCAGGCAACCCAGGCTACCCCGGCAACCCAGCCTACCCAGGCCACCCAGGCTACCCTGGCTACCCTGGCTACCCTGGCTACCCAGGCTACCCAGGCAACCCAGGCTACCCAGGCTACCCAGGCTACCCAGGCTACCCAGGCTACCTTGGCTACCCAGGCAACCCAGGCAACCCAGGCTACCCAGGCTACCCAGGCTACCCAGGCAACCCAGGCTACCCAGGCTACCCAGGCTTCCCAGGCTACCCAGGCTACCCAGGCAACCCAGGCTACCCAGGCTACCCAGGCTACCCAGGCTACCCAGGCTACCCAGGCTACCCAGGCTACCCAGGCTACCCTAGTTACCCAGGATTTTGATGCACCTGTGGCTGAGTGGTCTAAGGCTTCACATAGGGAACAATGCCTCCTTCCGAACGAGGGTTCGAATCCTGTTCGATAAGGGTGTTGTTTGCCGAATTAGCAGACCATCATTGTAGTCTCTCCATCACTAACATCAATACCGACAAGGTGAAAGTTAAAACACTTGTGCAAAATCTAGTTATCTTTACTGTAGACGTTTCGCCACCCAGTGGCGAAATTTGTACTGATCAAGTCACTGGATGGCGAAACGTCTACAATACAGATACATAGATGTTGTACATGTGTCTTAACTTTCATCAGTAACATCATTCCAGCAACTTAGTAATGCATACTCACTCACGAATGTTCAAACACATTCACCCCGACGCTTTCTCATTCATACTTGATCAGATACATTCACTTATTGCATCCTCATTCTGACTTGAATTATTAAACACATTCACCCATCACATTCTCATTTCCTTCAGAAATATACATTCACATTGATAATTTACTCAGGATTTTGTTTAAGATAAGTTCGTTACCATTGTTTATACATAAAGTTCCCCCACAACATTACATTTTCATTTCCAGACCATGAGAAAATACATATTCATTTGGAAGGCCCATTAAACATTACACATTGCTTTAAGGACTCTGAAAAAGAACATTACACATTCTTCATTATTATCATCATTCCAACGGCACACATTCCATTATCCATTATCGTCATTCCAACATTCATACATTCTCACAATACATCTCTTTTCACACCAGAACAGATGAACGCATTCACATATTTCATACCCATTCAAACCTGACCTAACAGTCACCATAATACCCTCATTCAAAACAGAACGAACAAACACATTCACCCATTACATTTCTATTTAGACTCGGACAATTAAATGTCCATTACACCATGCAATCAGACCATTGTTTTGCAATGTCTTTGACACGGCCATCAATCTTTTCTACACGCATCCAACTCAAAACTTTCTCAATATTCTGATCACAAAGTTTTCTCCTCTCCCCAATCACAATCACAATCACAATCACAATCACAATCATAATCTCTGAAAATGTATCATGAGGAAGATGTCACATGTGTGAACAAACATCCATGTGTTTAGTATCGCTACTTAAGATCCAATAATTACACTTAGATCTCCTCTACCTTCCTTGTGTGAGTTCATTAATTACACTTAGATCTCCTCTACCTTCCTTGTGTGAGTTCATTTCACCCCCGTTAAGAATTTCGTGTTTCATGATGCTGCTGGTAATATAAGAAATTTGTGTACACTCTGTGAGCCTTTATTTAGTTATTCACTTTTCTGGAGCTTTCTAATTTTTTTTTACGTTGTTGCAGCAACCGGGTTATGATACCCATATCATGCACGAGGTAGGTTAGGTTATCCACTGTATACAACACAATACCTGCACTTACAGTGTTATCAGTACGTTGTTTATAAAAGATGTATGTACAAGAACGTAAACACTACTGTTGTAACATGTATATACTTAAATACAGTCACTGATCATATTCCTAGAAGTGTTGCAGTCTGTGGAAGTACTTGAGACACAGCTCCGCTCTCAGCGGTGTTGTATACTTGACGCATGCTGGTCCATGCGCTTGTCTAGGCGCCTTTTTCTGTGTACAAAGACATAACATCTCTTCTGCGCCCACAACTTGTCTGCAGCAGGATGTGTTACTAGGAAGTGTACACTATACTTCAAGTGATACAGGTGTACTGCAGGTGTTGACAAGATATTACTATATCTGATGACAGGCATATAGTGGTCTGGTATCGGTCTGGATCTGGTTCAGATTACCATTGCAACGTTCACAAGATGTAAGAAAAAATACATATTCAACTTGCAAGTACCTCTCGCTGGCAGCCTGTCAACTCAGTCTGCATGTCACATCTGTTGACCATCTGTTGGTGGAGTAATCCCTGACAGCAGCTGTGTCACAGTGGGGTTCATTGGTGTTTCTGTTTACCTTACCTGTACTCACCTAGTTGTACTCACCTAGTTGTGGTTGCAGGGGGTCGATTCATAGCTCCTGGCCCCGCCTCTTCACTGATCGTCTATCATTTCGTGCTGATGGAATGATGTCAGCAATGTCACATCACCCTTGTTATGCTACTGGAATACCATGATGCCATTGGTATGAAACACCGTCACCTCACTGGTACCAACTCTTGCCTTGAACCTGGGCATGTTAAAAAATGAGAAACTTCCAACGTTTGGGTATCTTTTAGAAGCCAGCCAGCAGTTTCTTCAGTCCAATACAGAGAAAGGTGGAAGATGAAAAACATTTTCAGATAATCAGTCCCTTAGTCTTGGGTCGATGTGTTCAGTCCAATAATCTTGATAAAAGCGAAACACATTCTGAGACGGGACTTATAACTGATGACAGATGACGTGGAGCAGTGGTAAGCGGAGTTACTAGTGGAAGTAGGTGGAGATATGAGGTGGAGCAGTGGTAAGCGGAGTTACTAGTGGAAGTAGGTGGAGATATGAGGTGGAGCAGTGGTAAGCGGAGTTACTAGTGGAAGTAGGTGGAGATATGAGGTGCAGCAGTGGTAAGCGGAGTTACTAGTGGAAGTAGGTGGAGATATGAGGTGGATATATCTTTGCATGTTTGACGGGCTTTATCACACGTCTGTTATGTATACACTTGAGAAATCATTGAGTAAAAGGCTTATGTACCAATATAAATGTATGTCGCTTAGCAAGATGTGGAGGGGTTGTTGAGGTGGTTCGGACATGTAGAGAGACTGGAATGAAATGGAAGAATTTCGATAGTTCATAAATCTGTAGTGGAGTGAAGGCGGTGTAAGGGTCGGCCTAGGAAAAGTTGGAGGGAAGAGGTAAAGGAGGTTTTGTGTACGAGTGGCTTGGACTTCTAGCAAACATGCATGAGCGTGTTAGATAGGAACGAATGGAGACAAATGGTTTTTAATACTTGACGTGCTGTTGGAGTGTGAGCAAGGTAACATTTATGAAGGGATTCAGGGAAACCGGCAGGCCGGACTTGAGTCCTGGAGATGGGAAGTACAGTGCCTGCACTCTGAAGGAGGGGTGTTAATGTTGCAGTTTAAAAACTGTAGTGTAAAGCACCCTTCTGGCAAGACAGTGATGGAGTGAATGATGGTGAAAGTTTTTCTTTTTTCGAGCCACCCTGCCTTGGTGGGAGACGGGAGAGAGAGAGAGAGAGAGAGAGAGAGAGAGAGAGAGAGAGAGAGAGAGAGAGAGAGAGAGAGAGAGAGAGAGAACATAGACAAACTGTGAAACGAGGTTCTTACACAGATCTTTGACATATACTAAAAGAAAATACAAAAAAACTTAAGATAGAAAAACCTCTCTCTCTCTCTCTCTTTTTTTTTTTTTTTTTTTTTTTTTTTTTACACAGGGTTTGACAAGGTTAAGGATCCCTAACTTTACTGACAAGCTATTTACAGGTTAAGGATTCCTAACTTTATTGGTAAGCTAAGAGCTGTTACCTACATCAGCTCATTTGAAAGCATTTTTATTGTTATGAGACATACAAGTAGGGAACAGGATGAAGTTGGAGCCATCTGTGGGCCAGCATTTTCATTTGATCAACTGACTTTATCTCGTTGACATCATTATGCTGTACGAATGTGTTCCATACTCGAGTCATCCTGGGTATGTATGATCTCAGATGGAGTGATGTTCTGGAGAAGGGTACAGCCAGAGTGAAGTTGCTGCTTTCTGCCCGTCTTGTGGCATAAAAGTTTGTTTCACGCTGTCCTCGAAGTGGATCCAAGTGTGGTATTTTGACAATATTGGCCTTGTACATAACAGTAAGGCCACCCACATCCCTCCTTGTACATGTTGAAGGCTCTGCTGAAATGACAGATCTATCCAGGATGGGTCCAGGCGAGAGATGAGACGTCTTGCTCTGTTCTCTACTCTGTCAAGCAGTCGCAGATGAGAGGGGGGGCAGGCAAACCAAGAAAGTGGAGCATACTCAAGGTGTGAGCGTACTTGTGCCTCGTACAGGATCTTGCAACCCCTACTGTCAAGCAGATGCGAGATACGGCGAAGTGCTCTAAGCTTCCTGGCTGCCTTGTTTGCAAGATTTACAACATGGTTCTTCATGGTTAGTTTGGAGTCAAATTTCACCCCAAGGATATCAACTTCTTCTCCAGGTGCCAACACCCTCCCATTCATCCTTACTACTGCACCAGCATTACCATCATGGTGCCTAGAGACGATCATCATTTGCGTTTTCTCAGGTGCAAATGTTACTTGCCATCTATTTCCCCAAGCTGATACAGCTCTCAGCTGGTGATTGATGTAGCTTAGAGCAGCTGGCATTTCTTCTCTTGGATAAGTGAATGTCAGTGTACAGTCGTCTGCATATGCATGTGATTCTGGGATGAGATGAAGAAGGTCGTTGAAGAAGACATTCCATAACAATGGACCCAGCACGCTTCCTTGTGGAACACTTGCCCCAATAGGATGTCTTGCTGATTCCGTTCCATTGAGAACTACACTTAGAGATCTACCATGAAGGTAATCACTGAGGAGACATAGCGTAGAGCCTGCAATTCCCAGTGCTTGAAGTTTTGCTAAGAGGCCCTGGTGCCACACCCGGTCGAAAGCGCCAGCAATGTCCAGTGCTACCACACAGCTGACTTTGGATTCATCCAGTGACTGGTGCCACTTAGTGGAGAGGTTTAACAACAGATCAGCAGCAGAGTAACCTTTCCTGAAGCCATATTGACGATCACAAAGTAGTGAGTGGTAGTCAAAAAACTCTGTCATTTGTCTTGAGATTATTGTCTCAAGGATCTTACCAGTGATTGACAAGAGTGACACTGGTCTGTAGTTGCTGATTTCTGCTCTGCTCTTCTTTTTGTGAACAGGGACTACATTTGCCTCTTTCCATAGAGAGGGCCATTTACACTGTACTAGGCAGTGCTGAAAGATGCGAGTTAGAGGTGCTGCTAGCTGGTCTGCACATCTCAACAATCTTGGGCTCAACTTGTCTTGGCCCACAGCCTTTTCTTGGTCAAGCGATTTAAGAAGGAAATGCACCTCCTCCTGCCTTATTGTCACCACTGACAGTTTTGACACAGTTCTTGCAGCTCCCTCTCTCCCCCTCTCTCTCCCTCTCTCTCTCTCTCTCTCTCTCTCTCTCTCTCTCTCTCTTTTTACACAGGGTTTGACAAGGTTAAGGATCCCTAGCTTTATTGACAGCTATTTACAGGTTAAGGATTCCTAACTTTATTGGCAAGCTAAGAGCTGTTACCTACATCAGCTCATTTGAAAGCATTTTTATTGTTATGAGACATACAAGTACGGGACAGTATGAAGTTGGAGCCATCTGTGGGCCAGCATTTTCATTTGATCAACTGACTTTATCTCGTTGACATCATTATGCTGTACGAATGTGTTCCATACTCGAGTCATCCTGGGTATGTATGATCTCAGATGGAGTGATGTTCTGGAGAAGGGTACAGCCAGAGTGAAGTTGCTGCTTTCTGCCCGTCTTGTGGCATAAAAGCTTGTTTCACGCTGTCCTCGAAGTGGATCCAAGTGTGGTACTTTGACAATATTGGTCTTGTACATAACAGTAAGGCCACCCACGTCCCTCCTGTGTTGAAGGCTCTGCTGAAATGACAGATCTATCCAGGATGGGTCCAGGCGAGAGATGAGACGTCTTGCTCTGTTCTCTACTCTGTCAAGCAGTCGCACTGTCTCTCTCTCTCTCTCTCTCTCTCTCTCTCTCGCTCTCGAGCACGCGCGCGCACACTCTCTCTTATTGACAAATCTCCCACTGTACATTATATTAACAATATTATTACTCACAAACAATTGGTGTCCCGTGGCCTGGTGGCAGAAGCTCTCGCTTCACACGGTGAGGGGTCCGGGTTCGATTCCCGGCGGAGGGGTGGAAACACTGGGTGTGTTTCTTTACACCGGTTGTCTATGTTCACCCATCAGTAAAATGGGTACCTGGGTGTTAGTGGACTGGTGTGGGTCGCATCCTGGAACAAAATTGGCCTTATCTGCGGGAAATGCTCAGCATAACAAGTGGCTTTCTATATAGTAGTATGTTATTGATGTCAACTATGGTCTGTATACCTTGTACGTGTAGTAAATAAAGATATTATTATTATTATTATTATTATTATTATTATTATTATTATTATTATTATTATTATTACTGACACTTAGAAGTGAGACTTCAGACCAGGTTTGGACTCGTCCTGGTTCTTATTAGTGAGAACCGAGCCAGACATGAAGAGTAGACCAGAACACACATCTGGAGGATGGGGGGAAGGTAGTTGTAATAGTAGGCAGCAGCAGCAGCAGTGGCAGTAGCAGCAGCAGCAGCAGCAGCAGCAGTAGCAGGTGCAGTGAGTGGCAGCAGTGGCAGAGCAGCAGCAGCAGTGCAGCAGCAGGCAGTGGTGTTGCAGAAGCAGTGGCAGCAGCAGCAGCAGCAGCAGCAGCAGGAGCAGCAGCAGCAGCAGCAGCAGCAGCAGTAGCAGTGGCAGCAGTGGAGTGCAGCAGCAGTGCAGCAGTAGCAGCAGTAGCGCAGCAGCAGCAGCAGCAGCAGCAGTAGCAGCAGTAGCAGCAGCAGTGGAGCTGCAGCAGTGTAGCAGCAGCTGCAGTACAGCAGTCAGCAGCAGCAGCAGCAGTAGCAGCAGCAGTAGCAGTAGCAGCAGTAGCAGCAGCAGCAGCAGCAGCAGCAGTGAGCAGTAGCAGTAGCAGCAGTAGCAGCAGCAGCAGCAGCAGCAGCAGCAGTAGGCAGTAGTAGCAGTAGTAGGTAGTAGTAGTAGTAGTAGTAGTAAGTAGTAGTAGCAGGACACTTGATTTGTTGGTGAGAAGATTGATGGTCAAGGGACCCCATTCTACTTACTGTTTGCTCGGAGCCGGATAGAACCCTTCGTTTCATTAATACATATTGTTTAATTGAAGTAGGGATCGAGCCCTCTGGTTTATTTAGTTTGAGCAAAGCAGGAATTGAACCTCTGTTTTCTTTAATACCTGTTTCATTTTCCCTGGTAGTTTAAGGGTTATTCTTGCAAATATGGAGGAATACCAGTTTTGGATGAATGCTGAAGTAAGTTAGGAACAAAGGGAAAAAATTTAGAATCAATCATTCATTAGTGCTAAGATCCAGGAAAGACTTGAAAGAGAGAGAATAGAAAGAGAAAGAGAAGACAAAAAGGAGCGTGATAGACTTGATCGTGAAGAAAGAACTAGAGTACGTGAGGAACAAGTTAAATTAAGGGAACTTGAGGAAAGAGCAAAAGACAGAGAATATGGAGTTAAGGGAGAGAGAAAAGGATCGTGAGCCTCGAACAAGCTCGCCTTGAATTAGAGAATAAAAAGTTAATCTTTCTACAACAGCAATTAGATGAAGGAGTACGGAACAACGCAGCTAGTGCACATATTCCAACACCTAATTTACCTCCCTTCACAGAGGGGGAAGACATAACTTCATACATTATCAGTTTTGAAAATGCCACTACCCTCTGTGAATGGCCTGCTGACACCTGGGCTACCAGGTTAGGAATGTTATTTTCCAGTACAGCTATGAATATCTATGCAACTTTGTCACAGGATATCATATGTAATTATAACTCAACTGAAGAAGGCAATCCTTAAAGCATATCAAAAACAACTAATTCTTACAGGAAAGATTTCAGGTATAGCACCTTACAGCCTGGCAGAACTTTCAGCAGTTACAGGTAACACTCTTTCGTTTGTTCGACTTTTTGATAGAGAGTTCAGGAATTGATCACAGTTATGAATCTCAGAGACTTCATGGTTGCTGACCAGTTCCTGACAGCTCTTCCCCACCAGATACGAACATTCATCAGAGAACGTAACCTGATTAAAGCTGAGGAAGTTGCTGAGGCTGCTGATCTGTATGCTGAGGCTCACAATTCCTATAAAGATCTAGCGGATCGAACCCTAAGGGCAAGGGTTCATCAGACCTTAAGAAATCAAAGCCTCTAGTGGAAAGTAAAATGATTACTTTTATTCCTGTTTGTCATTTGTGTGGTGTTAAGGGACATAAACGTCCAGATTGTCCTTCTAAGAAGGTCCAAAAAGTTGGACGATGTTTTAAAGACTGTAATGACTAAGCACCCTTCTGTTCAGGAACAGTTAATGGACTTAATGTATCTACCATTTTACGAGACACTGGATGCACATGTATAGTCATTTCTGATAAGCTGTTTCCTAACCTTAAAGACACTCATTCCTCTGCTATACTTTCAGACTACTTGGGCCATACACTTTTCCTACCATCCGTTGTTACATTAGGTCTAAAATGGTTCAGGTTGGTCTGAAGCCGTACTAGCTCCCATCACTTCTTGCTCCGTACTAATAGGTAATGTAAAAGGTGCCATTCTTACTTCTGAGGTTGACCTTTCATCACCAAAGATGGATATAAGTGTTTCAGATCCTCTTCCTGTAGAGTCAGAGAAGCCCCTCGAAAGTTCAGATGAGACAATGTCTCGCGAGATTCATGTGGGATTAAAAACCAGTGATGCTACTCTCGAAAGCGAGGTTAGTAGGATCACCGGTTCACTTGTTAGATGAAAGTGAAGATATCACCTCCGATACCATAGATGTTCTTGACTAGGGCTCAGACCAAAGCCCAGGCTTGTCCTACTATCCATCCTTTGATTTTCCTGACTTTAAGCCTTTAGATATATCGAAGGACTCCTTGTCAATTTACAACGTAATTGCCCTTCTCTTCGGAATTGCCATAATGCCGCTAGACAAAATCAAGTTATCCAAAGGAAAACTTTTCATATAAATTTGAATATATAAAAGGTATCTTGTACAAGTCAGTATTCAAATTAAATTCAGATGAGATAGACTATTCCATCTTATTTGTTCCAAGTCAATGCAGAGAGACTGTTCTTAAATGGCTCATGACCTGCCAATGGCCGGACATTTGCATCGTAAAACCTTAAATAAAATTAGGGAAAACCTCATTTTTGGCCAAAAATGTCCTCAGATGTCACTACCTATTGTAGATCGTGTAAAGTTTGCCAACTGTCATCCTCCCGAGGTACCAGGCGAGTACCTATGGTCAAAATGCCAGTCTTTACGGTACCTTTGAAAGAGTAAGCATTGACATCGTTGGTCCTTTATCTCCACTGTCATCTGGGGATATAGATATATATTAACATTAGTTGATTATGCTTCGAGTTTCCTGAAGCCATACCCTTCTTAAAGACCATAACTACTACAGAGGTGGCTGAAGCCCTTTTGTCCATTTTCTGAGTGGGCATCCCTAGAGAAATTTTGTCTGACCTGTGGGACACAATTCACATCTGACTTAATGCAACATCTATACCAACTTCTGGGAGTGAAGCTCCTCTTCACTACACCCTATCATCCCAGCTGTAATGGGAGGATTGAGCGCCAGCATTCGTTTCTCAAGTCCATTTTAAGGAAAGTTTGCCCCTTCCTAAACCTAAGGAGTGCCATCGTTACCTACCCTCCTGTGCTTTGTTTGCCATGAGGGAAGTTCCCAGTGACTCTTTGGGGTTTTCACCTTTGAACTTCTCTGGTAGACAGGCCAGAGGCCCATTGTCCATCCTTCATGACTTATGGACTAATGAGGAGATGAGTGCTGAGGTTCAGTCTTCTACCAGTTTCTCCTTGACCTTAGATCCAAACTTGAGGAGACCTCTGACATAGTTTCGAAAACCTAAACTTGTCAATGGACCAGTACAAAACCTATTTTGATTCCAAAAGTCAGAGGAGATGTTTTGAAGTAGGAGATGAAGTTCTTGTACTTTTGCCTATCAAGTCAAATAAATTATTAGTAGCATGGAAAGGTCCATATAAAGTATTAAAAATTTGTGGGAAAGTTGACTACCTCATATAGTCAAGGGGAAACCTAAGCTTTATCATATCAACATCCTTAAGAAATATTACCGAAGAAATCGGTTAACTGCCTTAATAACTTTGACTTAGTTTTTCCACACGAACTTGATACGACATCTGAAGAATGTAAGGTGTATAATTGACACTCTAACTTAGACTATGATGAAGAACTACATGACTTGGTGACTCTTGACCACTCGGGCGCAACCAACATTAATATTAATGAATCTTTGGATGACCATAAGAGATATGAACTACTTCAATGTGTGAGTAACTTTTCAGACGTCTTTACTGATATTCCAGGTGTTACCTCCACGGTAGTCCATAAGATTGACTTAGTGACGGACAATCCTATCAAACGGAAATTATACCCAGTTCCAGTTCACCTTAGGGATGCATTTGATCGAGAGGTAGACAAATTATTAAAACTAAAGATCATTGAACCTTCAGTATCTGCATATTGCTCACCAGTAGTCACGGTTAAGAAGGAGGATAATTCATATAGACTTGCTATTGACTTCAGAGGCCTTAATGCTATAACTCGGTGGGATGCTGAACCCTATGCCCTGATAGATAGCGATCTACACAAATTTTATGACTCCTTCTTTTCAGAGATTGGAGCATATCATCAAGTAATGTTAGATCCTTCTTCTAAGCAGTACACCGCTTTCCTACACCCAGGACTGATGCAGTATAGAACTATGCCCTTCGGTTTGGTAACTGCCTGTGCTACCTACGTGAGACTGATGAGAAAGGTCTTGGGTAATATGCCAAATGTTTCCAGTTTATTTTGATAACATTTACATAATGACATCCACGTGGGGCGAACATATCCAAACATTAACATCAGTTTTCCGTAGGTTACGCCTCACATGGCCTCACTGCCAAGCCGAAGAAATGCTTCCTTGGGTATAACAAGATTAGATATCTTGG
>NW_027197076.1:52500-69532 GCF_038502225.1 Cherax quadricarinatus | reverse complement strand
CATGATAAATTATTATTTTTAATGTAAGCACCAGCAAAACATCTCCATTGTTTTCTAAACTAAATTCTATCATACACATTGCCTGCACATACTGCTTAATTGGCTTATAAAATATTTTACGGTTGTTTTGAACTGTATCAGAGGCAAAATGTGACACTCAAGCTTCTCTTCATAAACGAAAAAGGGAGAAGGCTTGCAGCTTTTCATCTCATCCCTTGCATGCATCAGCCTTACTAGAGATTTTAACAATGCAAGGAATTCGCAAGAGCAGGCGATGAGATGAAAAGCTGCAAGCCTTCTCCCTGAAAGCTGGCTGCCTTGGATCAAAGTCTAGCGCAAGCTGGACTCCAAGATATTGGTCCAGTGTGGTGAGTTTGGTATAGCACTGCGTACCTTGTTCCAAGGTTATTAATGTTGATTTCTGTGGTCTGGTCTGGGAAACTAAAGCAAGATCTTCGAATTCACTAACAATAGACCGATATCTCAAAATTATTATAGTTTGTGTTAGGATCGATCATAACAATCTTACACCTTCGTAAGACTGTAATGGTAGAAGTGAGTGGATAAATGGAATGTTATAGTTAATATAAACTGCAATCTACTTAGACTGATGCTATATTAAACACAACATAGTGTATCACACCGTTCATTGTGTTAAATATCGAAAAGTATGTTGAAGAATTGAGACACTTATGCAACACATGGGAATCTTTATTGAAGAAACGTTTCGCCACACAGTGGCTTCATCAGTCCAATACAAAGTAGAAATGGGTAAGGAGAGTAGAAGTATGAGGTAATCAGTCCCTCAACCTGGATTTGATGTGTTCAGTCCTTTCTCACCGCAGTATATAAGCCACCTCTCTGGCCCTATGCTGCACTTACTACAAGAGTGATGGACTGAACACATCGAATCCAGGTTGAGGGACTGATTACCTCATACTTCTACTCTCCTTACCCATTTCTACTTTGTATTGGACTGATAAAGCCACTGTGTGGCGAAACGTTTCTTCAATAAAGATTCCCATGTGTTGCATAAGTGTCTCAATTCTTCAACTTGTCGGTTTTCAAAACCATTCATCACAGAAAAGTATGTTAATCTGATTGATGAATTCTGGTGATCTTGCTTCAGTTTCCAAGATCAGACCACAGAAATAAACATTTGGGGTGTTATGTTCACTTACCTTCACACATAACAGTACATAAAACAGTATGGGAGACATTAACAGGCTGCATTAACAAGAACGCCACATATTTTTGTTATCTAGCGATTTTTATAAAATAGTGTAATTAAGGACAGAAACGGTGTGGATCAGGATCCTCCAAGAGAAACCACAGTTGAATGACTTGGCAGAATACAAGAGGGTGTTCCTAGACTGAGACAGATCGCAAACAGAGCGACAGCAGCTCAGGGAGAGGACACAAAAGCAAAAGGAGCTAGGATGAGAGAGAAGGACAGAATTAGGACAACCAGAGCAGGGCAGAGCAACAAGAGCAAGTACACACAGAACCATCCCCAGAAACCTACAATCATTAATGCTATCCTAACACAAACCACAATCCACACACACAGCACCCACCCAACACTTAGCTATAGCATCCCACAGTACACTGCCAGGTCCCCCACCCTCACAGAACCCCCCAAAACACAGTGTTAGACAGGAAACTGAAGGTATGGTACACATACGCTAATGGAATAACAAATTAGTGGGAGGAGTGGGACGAAAGAGTCATAGAGGCATCATCGGACATCATAGCTCTCACAGAAACCAAGCTCAAAGATATGATAACAGATGCTATCTTTTCCAATGGGATATCAGATCCTGAGGAAAGACAGAGGGAACAGAGGGGGTGGAGGAGTGGCACTGCTGATCAAAAACCGATGGGATTTTGATGAGCTGGAGAGAGGAGACAGTGGAGAAGCTACGGATTATATAGAAGGAACGCTTCAGTCTGGAGGTCCCAAGGTGGTAATTGTAGCGATGTATAACCCACCACAGAACAGCAGGAGGCCAAGGAGTATGATGAGAGTAATAGAGCGATGATTAACACACTGGCTGAAGTGGCAAGAAGGGCTCATGTGAGAAGGGCAAAGCTACTGATCATGGGTGACTTCAACCACAAGGAAATCGATTGGGAGAACTTGGAGCCACATGGGGGCCAAGAAACGTGGAGGGCTAAGATGATGGAGGTGGTACTGGAAAACTTCATGTGCCAACACGTAAGGGATACTACCAGAGAGAGAGGGGAGGATAAACCAGTGACACTGGACCTAGTATTCAGGTTGAGTAGTGCAGATATTGAGGTCATCACGTATGAAAGACCCCTTGGGCCAGCGATCATGAGGTTTTAAGATTCGAATGCACAGTAGAGTTACAAGTGGAGGGGAAGAGAAGGAAATGCTGGACGTATAAAGCCAAACTACAAGAAAGGTGACTATGCGGGAATGAAGAACTTCCTGAACAGGGTTTAGTGGGGCAGAGAACTGGCAGGGAAGTCAGTAAACTAGATGGAATACGTGATAACACTTTGCAAGGAAGTTGAGAAGAGGATTGTACCCAAGGGTAACAGGAATACTGAAAAAGCCAGGATGAGCCCATGGTTCACCCAAAGGTGCAGAGAGGCCAAAACCAAGTGTGCTAGGGAATGGAAGACGTATAGAACGCAAAGGACCCAGGAGAATAAGGAGAGCAGTTGTAGAGCCAGAAACGAATATGCACAGATAAGAAGGGAGGCCCAATGACAATATGGAAACGGCATAGCAGCTAAAGTCAAATCAGACCCGAAGCTGTTGTACAGCCACATCAGGAGAACAGTTAAGGACCAGGTAATCAGGCTAAGGAAGGAAGGATGGAGGAGAGATCACAAAAAACGACCGAGAAGAATGTGAGGAACTCAACATGAGATTCGAAGAAGTGTTCACAGAGGAGACAGAAGAGACTCCAGAAAGACGGAGAGGTGGGGTACACCACCAGGTGTTGGACACAATACATACACCCGAGGAAGAAGTGAAGAGGCTGCTGATCGAGCTAGACACCACAAAGGCGATGGGGCCGGATAACATCTCTCCATGAGTCCTGAGATAGGGTGCAGAGGCGCTAAGTGTACCCCTAACAAGAATATTCAACACATCTATCGAAACAAGGAAATTACCTGAGGTATGGAAGGCAGCAAGTGTGGTCCCAATTTTTAAAAAGGAGACAAACAAGAAGCACTAAACTAGAGACCAGTGTCACTGACATGTATAGTATGCAAAGTCATGGAGAAGATTATCAGGACACACACACACACACACACACACACACACACACAAACACACACACAAACACACACACACACACACACACACACACACACACACACACACACACACACACACACACACTTGGACTGCAAGAAGGCGTTTGACACAGTTCCACACAAGAGATTGGTGCAAAAACTGGAGGACCAAGCAGGGATAACAGGGAAGGCACTACAATGGATCAGGGAATACTTGTCAGGAAGACAGCAGCGAGTCATGGTACGTGGCGAGGTGTCAGAGTGGGCACCTGTGACCAGCGGGGTCCCGCAGGGGTCAGTCCTAGGACCAGTGCTGTTTCTGGTATTTGTGAACGACATGACGGAAGGAATAGACTCTGAGGTGTCCCTGTTTGCAGATGACGTGAAGTTGATGAGAAGAATACACTCGATCGAAGACCAGGCAGAACTACAAAGGGATCTGGACAGGCTGCAGACCTGGTCCAGCAATTGGCTCCTGGAGTTCAATCCCACCAAGTGCAAAGTCATGAAGATTGGGGAAGGGCAAAGAAGGCCGCAGACGGAGTACAGTCTAGGGGGTCAGAGACTACAAACCTCACTCAAGGAAAAAGATCTTGGGGTGAGTATAACACCAGGCACATCTCCTGAAGCGCACATCAACCAAATAACTGCTGCAGCATATGGGCGCCTAGCAAACCTCAGAACAGCATTCCGACATCTTAATAAGGAATCGTTCAGGACCCTGTACACCGTATACGTTAGGCCCATATTGGAGTATGCGGCACCAGTTTGGAACCCACACCTAGCCAAGCACGTAAAGAAACTAGAGAAAGTGCAAAGGTTTGCAACAAGACTAGTCCCAGAGCTAAGAGGTATGTCCTACGAGGAGAGGTTAAGGGAAATCAACCTGACGACACTGGAGGACAGGAGAGATAGGGGGGACATGATAACGACATACAAAATACTGAGAGGAATTGACAAGGTGGACAAAGACAGGATGTTCCAGAGATTGGACACAGTAACAAGGGGACACAGTTGGAAGCTGAAGACACAGAT
Organism: Cherax quadricarinatus; assembly: GCF_038502225.1. NCBI lineage: Eukaryota > Metazoa > Arthropoda > Malacostraca > Decapoda > Parastacidae > Cherax > Cherax quadricarinatus. The sequence goes on along the minus strand of NW_027197076.1, from coordinate 65,221 downwards.
GAATCACAGGGATGTTAGGAAGTATTTCTTCAGCCACAGAGTAGTCAGTAAGTGGAATAGTTTGGGAAGCGATGTAGTGGAGGCAGGATCCATACATAGCTTTAAGCAGAGGTATGATAAAGCTCACGGCTCAGGGAGAGTGACCTAGTAGCGATCAGTGAAGAGGCGGGGCCAGGAGCTCGGACTCGACCCCCGCAACCTCAACTAGGTGAGTACAACTAGGTGAGTACACACACACACACACACACACACACACACACACACGCGCACACACACACACACACACACACACACACACACACACACACACACACACACACACACACACACACACACACACACACACACACACACACACACACACACACACACACACACACACACACACACACACACACACACACACACACACACACACACACACACACACACCACACACACACACACACACACACACACACACACACACACACACACACACACACACACACACACACACACACACACACACACACACACACACACACACACACACACACACACACACACACACACACACACTTGTTGTGTCTTCTAACTAAGGATCAAAGAGAAACTTGGATGATCCTGAGTGTAATTATTCACAAAATACTCCAGCTTCCTGAAGGAAGACTGCAGATGTTCTGATCTTGTCTCTTATGAAAATGTTTTAAAAATTTGCAACGTTGATGAAACCGCTGGAGAGGAAAATAATGTTTATAGTTACTGCGTCATTGTTGCTGTCTGCAATGCGTCGCCTCTCACTGTCCCTCCGTTTAATAGCTTCAAATACAGATGTCTACTGACATCCTCGGTTTACATTTTCTTGAAGCACGCCATGGTGCATTGTTCCAGGATGACTTGCATATTTTCAAACTCCTGGAACTTCGCACATGAATAAATCCTCAGAGAAAACTATACAATAAAGAGCTTGTCTTTATACCATCCTGAGGTCATGAACACATGACATTGCAAGATACTGAGGTTGAGTCCTGGTTAACCTTTAAGCAATGGAAATAAGATACCGGTTATCAATATTTATTACTAACTTTCTGCATGATTAAATCTTCTGTCTCTCGAACACATCCTGGCTCTTCTAAGGTAGATGTCCTGGTACACAGTCTGGTACACAATCTGGTACACATGTCCTGGTACACAGTCTGGTACACATGTCCTGGTACACAGTCTGGTACACAGTCTGGTACACATGTCCTGGTACACAATCTGGTACACATGTCCTGGTACACAGTCTGGTACACATGTCCTGGTACACAGTCTGGTACACAGTCTGGTACACAATCTGGTACACATGTCCTGGTACACAGTCTGGTACACATGTCCTGGTACACAATCTAGTACACATGTCCTGGTACACAGTCTCGTACACATGTCCTGGTACACATGTCCTAGTACACAGTCTGGTACACAACACATGTCTGGTACACAATCTGGTACACAAGTCCTGGTACACAACACAATCTGGTACACATGTCCTGGTACACAGTCTGGTACACATGTCCTGGTACACAATCTGGTACACATGTCCTGGTACACAGTCTGGTACACAGTCTGGTACACAGTCTGGTACACATGTCCTGGTACACAATCTGGTACACATGTCCTGGTACACAGTCTGGTACACATGTCCTGGTACACAATCTGGTACACATGTCCTGGTACACAGTCTGGTACACAATCTGGTACACATGTCCTGGTACACAGTCTGGTACACATGTCCTGGTACACAATCTGGTACACATGTCCTGGTACACAGTCTGGTACACAATTTGGTACACATGTCCTGGTACACAGTCTGGTACACATGTCCTGGTACACAGTCTGGTACACATGTCCTGGTACACAGTATGGTACACATGTCCTGGCACACAGTCTGGTACACATGTCCTGGTACACAATCTGGTACACATGTCCTGGCACACAGTCTGGTACACATATCCTGGCACACAATCTGGTACACATGTCCTGGTACACAATCTGGTACACATGTCTTGGTACACAGTCTGGTACACATGTCCTGGTACACAATCTGGTACACATGTCCTGGTACACAATCTGGTACACATGTCCTGGTACACAATCTGGTACACATGTCTTGGTACACAGTCTGGTACACATGTCCTGGTACACAATCTGGTACACATGTCCTGGTACACAATCTGGTACACATGTCCTGCTACACAATCTGGTACACATGTCTTGGTACACAGTCTGGTACACATGTCCTGGTACACAATCTGGTACACATGTCCTAGCACACAATCTGGTACACATGTCCTGGTACACAATCTGGTACACATGTCTTGGTACACAGTCTGGTACACATGTCCTGGTACACAATCTGGTACACATGTCCTGGTACACAATCTGGTACACATGTCCTGGTACACAATCTGGTACACATGTCCTGGCACACAATCTGGTACACATGTCCTGGTACACAATCTGGTACACATGTCTTGGTACACAGTCTGGTACACATGTCCTGGTACACAATCTGGTACACGTGTCTTGGTACACAGTCTGGTACACATGTCCTGGTACACAATCTGGTACACATGTCCTGGTACACAATCTGGTACACATGTCCTGGCACACAATCTGGTACAAATGTCCTGGTACACAATCTGGTACACATGTCTTGGTACACAGTCTGGTACACATGTCCTGGTACACAATCTGGTACACATGTCCTGGTACACAATCTGGTACACATGTCCTGGTACACAATCTGGTACACATGTCTTGGTACACAGTCTGGTACACATGTCCTGGTACACAATCTGGTACACATGTCTTGGTACACAGTCTGGTACACATGTCCTGGTACACAATCTGGTACACATGTCCTGGTACACAGTCTGGTACACATGTCCTGGTACACAGTCTGGTACACATGTCCTGGTACACAGTCTGGTACACATGTCTTGGTACGCAATCTGGTACACATGTCCTGGTACACAATCTGGTACACATGTCTTGGTACACAGTCTGGTACACATGTCCTGGTACACAATCTGGTACACATGTCCTGGTACACAATCTGGTACACATGTCCTGGTACACAATCTGGTACACATGTCCTGGTACACAATCTGGTACACATGTCCTGGTACACAATCTGGTACACATGTCCTGGTACACAATCTGGTACACATGTCCTGGTACACAATCTGGTACACATGTCCTGGTACACAATCTGGTACACATGTCCTGGTACACAGTCTGGTACACATGTCCTGGTACACAGGTACACATGGTACACATGTCCTGGTACACAATCTGGTCTGGTACACATGTCACATGTGGTACAAAATCTGGTACACATGTCCTGGTACACAATCTGGTACACATGTCCTGGTACACAATCTGGTACACATGTCCTGGTACACAATCTGGTACACATGTCCTGGTACACAATCTGGTACACATGTCCTGGTACGCAATCTGGTACACATGTCCTGGTACACAATCTGGTACACATGTCCTGGTACACAATCTGGTACACATGTCCTGGTACACAGTCTGGTACACATGTCCTGGTACACAATCTGGTACACATGTCCTGGTACACAATCTGGTACACATGTCCTGGTACACAATCTGGTACACATGTCCTGGTACACAATCTGGTACACATGTCCTGGTACACAATCTGGTACACATGTCCTGGTACACAATCTGGTACACATGTCCTGGTACACAATCTGGTACACATGTCCTGGTACACAATTAGTGAACTACTAAGTCTTCTCCCGCTTTATAGCACAAAATATAAATATTACTTTAAAAACTGTAATTAATTGTTCTCGTCATAATTGTTCAGTCAGAATAACAAACCTGAATTATTTTTGCCCCTGATAATAGGTTTATGTATTTTCATTCCCATATGTCACACACTTTAATAGTATATATAAAACTTTCATTAAAATTTTAGAAATAAATGTCTAATTTTAAATTTTAATCATCCAAAACTCTCAAATGTTTATAGTTATTAACGAAGACACAATGTGATACTTGAATTATGTTAATGAATTATTGCTGTGATTTAATTCGTTGTTTACAGTGTAGTGATGAACAAGACTTTCAGTTATCATAACAATTGACATGTTAACTAATTTATATAGAAATTTTGAACAAAATTTACTGATGATTATATTTTTAAGTGTGTGACGAACTTTTAATATTTTCATATAGACAGTACGTAGTCTTATATCATAGACCAAACATCTATTTATTTCCTAGATAAAGTTAAGTATTAATTGAAATTATGTGTAAAAAGTGATCCGGTCTGCTTTCAATACCAGGACCATCATGTAGGCCCATCATGTAGGCCCATCATGTAGGCCCATCATGTAGGCCCATCATGTAGGCCCATCATGGGCCTACATGATGGGCCTGACTGGCAGTAACACTCACAAGAGAGCAGCACATCTACAAGCTTATAAGACGTCATCAGACATGATATACAATATGTACAAATTACTTTTTTCATAAAATGAGCGTCAATACCTAATTTTATATTATGGTCAATTCATGAGACCCAACAAAAAATTCTAACAGTTCTAAAAATTCTAACAAGTTCTTCGTTCACTATACTGGACGGACTGAGCCAAGAAAAATAAATGTCCATGAAAATCGGAAGGGGATTAAAACTGAGTCACTTTCAAGCTGGCTGCTGCTGATCCTGAAAAATCAGGAAACCTGCTGAAGTTCCCTTATAGTCGGTAGTAGATCAATAACTTTAGTATCTAACACGGGTTTAAAGAATCAAGGAATTCATTGCCAAAAAAAATTCTATTCGACTATTCAGACTCTCAAATCAAATATACCGGCCAACAAATATACCGGCCAACAAATATACCGGCCAACAAATATACCGGCCAACAAATATACCGGCCAACAAATATACCGGCCAACAAATCATAAAGACATCGGTACCAACATCTTCCATATTATTTCCCCTGAAAAGCAGTGTTAGGGACAAATAATGCAAAAACTCTAATTTCTCAGAAGACCATTTGTGACATGGTTTAAAATAATGTATTTCAAAGAGTACATTGGATTCAGTGAAACATCTTACTAAATTAAAATCTTAATCGTTTTTTTAATTCATACTAAATGTAACAGTAAAAAAAAAAAAACCAACTGTGACTCTGTTACTGACTCAGTTTAATCCTCTGAAAGTTGTTTATAAGGATTTTCACAGAATGTAAGTTGGCAGTGGCATAATTCACATACTTCTAGATGTTCATAACGGTGCTCCACTTTCAATGAATTGTCATATATAGCAATCAAATTAGACAATATGAGTTCAGTTGACTGTCTTAAGTCTCCAACCCCAGTTCGAAGGATCAATATTTTCGATCCTCATCCATGTCACTCTGAGACAATGAAATCCAATGGAAGACTCAGTTGTGGGAAGACGTTCGGCACGAAAATGATTTTGCAAAGATAAATTTCTTAGTATGTAATAACGCCAGAGAACATGCGCTCTTCCCAGTAAACATAACAATCACCGCGTGCCTGCCAAGGATTTCTGACAGTGCGGTTCTTGGCTGGTAAAGTGAATTCACTTACACAAGAAGACCGATTCCAGTCAGCATGGAAGAATGTGCAAATGGCGTTAGTGACAGCCACACCAGCGTCCTCTTTTGTCCGAATGATGAACAGTGCATACTCAGCAGTTCATCACTAGTTAAGTTGATAAGTTGCTGCATGTTATATGCAATTAAAATCAATTCTTCCTGCTTCCCTTTATATTTGGTAGCACTGGTGAAGCTCATACCCGGATAATTTGTGGTTTGTCCCTGTCTCTGGTGTTCGTTATCCTTTATCCAGGAACCTGCTCCATACCCGTCAAACACAGCAATTGCTGCCCCACAGTGCGCTTGTAAAGTCAGCACATACCTTGACTATTTTACCCAAGGTTTCTCCCTCAGCTTGCGCAGTAAGCAGCCTCCGTCAAGAACGTCTTTCAGTCTTCAGGATAGCATCTGATGTCGCTTCACGTCATGGTATCTTGTTATAATGGCCATCGAAGACTTAGGCTAGGTGAGGCTTGTCGGCCTTTCTCAAGATGTTTTCGTCCTCAAAAAAAAAAAAAGGAGGGGGGGATGATGAGTATGGACTCAGCTCGAACCTCATCAACTCTTGAAACTGATCTCCTGACCTGGACACTACAAGGAATTTCTTGAACAGCAGGACAGGATCAGTAATTCTATCAGGAGCAACACTGACAACAGATAAAGCTGTTCTTGACAGGGTCTTGGCTTTGTCTTTCCTCTTGAAACGGAAGGAAAATACATCAGTCGATGATGGTCAATCCAACGGATTTGTATTGTTGCACACTTACGCTTTCTTTTGCCACCATATTTTCGATGCTGTTTCTCAATGAGGGATCATTGGACAAAGGTGATCTTGAAATCAGCTTTGTGCTGATCTTCGAAAGGTATGATGTCTCTCTATATATTCTGGCATCAGTTGAATCTTTGTATTGTTCACTTGTGGTGTGAGATCATTGAACTCCTGCAAGTCAGTTTTGTTCTCAAACATTATGAGGGTTGACATTGTGCACAATTCTCGTTGTGCTTTCGTCACCTCATTTTCATGAGTCAGACTGCCTGTTTTCTTTAGTGATTTCATAAGTGTTTCCTCGATGACTAGATCGCAATTTAGGCCTGACCAAAATTGATTTGCTCGGCGACTGAATTTAAAGCTTCTTAAAGCTTCCTGTAGGCTTCTGGGTGTTTGCTCTCCATATCACTCATTTATTGGTTGCAGAGATAAGTAGATTTCAGGTAACTGTAGTGTTCTGCTGCAGCAAATATTGGCAAGGCGTCGGAAACATGTAAATGATTTAACCAAGAAACAGTGTGATCTGCTAGGGCAGCACTCGTGCATTAGCAAGCACCTGATGGTATCCTAGCCACAAATGACTAATTTTTGACAGAGTACTAAATTTACCTTTCTTCTTGCCAAGTTCTTCACTAATCCTTGCGACTGTAGTGGATACTATAAGTCTTTCAAGAGAAGTATCACTTTTCAACAAAGGCGAATACATTTTTTTTTTCAATTGCCTCTACAGATTTACCTGCATTCATATTAACTAAAACATTTTCACCTTCAGCCACTTGTTCAACGATTGTAAATCTTCTTTCCTCTGTCGATTGACTTATTGTTCTAAGCAGATTCGAGAATATTTGGAAACTATCAAGCATTAGAACATTCTCCTCCACGTAATTACTCTGGGATGCAGCACTGATGATACAATTAGCTTTCCAGCGCACGTCATTGTCAAATGTTATTATTAAAGGGACATGGCGTCTGCTGGCCAGGATGCTGAGGAACTTCAACTTGGAGAGAATGTAAGTTTTTCACTGGGATACATATCGATCATGGGCAAATGCAGAATTGAGGACTGGCCGAGATGTGTATACCCCTGATGAATGATATGGATCATTCATGGCCAATTTGGAGCTGGCTATCTGAAATGAAATTAAAGTTCTTTTAAGATATTAGCCCTCATGTCACAGTCTTGGATACCAGGAAGCTCATAAAATCTGACGTTTCAAAGAGTATGGGTAACGAAATTACTCTATAGTAACAATTTTGGACACCTCAGCAATGTTCAGTTCAGAAAGGTTTTTGCCTATTGACAAGATTCATCGTCTTCCTCACCGGGGTTAACACAGACATCACATCCATCCAGTGAAACGTACCTGTACCGTCGATGATAAGAATATTATAATTAACATTGTAACCAGAAAACAACAGTTACAAGTCCAGTAAATCTGTGTGTGCAACCTACCAAATCTGGTGTGAAACACCTTGTGGCATTCTTTGTAAACCGGAGCACTTCACCACATTACGAGCAGTACTTTATGAAAATAAAAGTGTCCAAGAGGAATTTGGATTGATACAGGTGATGCGCTTACATTATTAATTCAGTCAGAAAGGTGCGTTGAAAGCCTACCGTTTACTGTTTTTTTTTTTTTTTTTTTTTTTTTTTTTTTTTTTTTTTTTATTTGTTTTTTTTTTTTTGCACTGTGGATTGTCCAACACTGGCCACTTTGCGATGCGTGTTTTTTCCCAAAGAATAGATATTTCATGTTTCGTAGTATCTAGAAATTATGGCTCTCTTATGTGCTTCTTCATTACATTCTCGTTGCACATGTTTGTAGAAGCATGTGTGATTTATCCTCTCTAAATGTGTAGTTTAAGGCGCGAACACTGGAAGTATAAATGAGCAGACTACTACATTTACTTATAAGATTAAGCTCTTGAACAGACATGCTTCTTAGACAGTTTCTATTTATTCGATATAGATAAGGTTAGTTACTGACTGGAGGCTGATTTTGCTTTTGGTATTGCAAGAGAAATTGGTTAAAATGAGTGAAAAAGTTAAAATATTGATGATTTTTGTGGAGTGTTTACGATAATTTTGAAAGTAGGATTGGGTGTTGTTTTGTTCCAATGTTTTTTTTACGGAAGATTACAAATAAGAGTGAAATAGACTAGGTTTGGGTCAGTTTTAGCAACAATTGTAGACCAAAAGGATGTTTTTCACGCTGTTTTCCTGGAGGTTTCCCCACCATCCCCCAACATTTGCCTGTATTTTAAGAATTTCGGTAGCAACCATTCGTACAAATTCCGGAGTTCTTAGCTAGAGTGTATTTCCGAGAAATAGGAAAAGAAATCGTCGATTTTGGGATGTGACACAGTATTCACAATAGAGAGCAAGTGTGGCATAGGTGAAACGTAGAGACGTGGTTGATGAAGAGAGAGCAAAAGGTGAAACTGTGGTGCAGTGACTGGAATACCGGTGATAGATTTTGAAGAGAGAGCAAGTGTGGCATAGGTGAAACGTTTTGGACTGACTTGTTTTGCAACAGTAAAATGCTGAAATTAAAGTAAAATTGTCTGACTGGCGACTATTGTGCTATTAATAGAGGTTTTTATGACCACTTTATAATACTGAAGCGAACAATTTATAATACTATTTGACTGCCATAGTAAACCAGATATGAGCATCAAAATGGGCGAAACTGAGTGTTTTTTTTTTTTTTTTTTGATAAACTCACCTGGTCAGTTTATCCTCCGATAACCAACTTAAAGGACCTTCCTCCCACAGCCGAAATCACCATCTATCACTTCCTTTGTTCAGTTTAACTAAGTCATCATATAAAGATTTACAGTTTTTATAAAGTTATGTATCTAATATTATAACTTCATCTAGAAACATACTGATATAGTTATTTTTCTGGTAAGTCATTTATATAAGTAAAATAAAAACATTATTTGTATAAATCCAGATCCTCGCTACACCTGACTTGTCACATGTCACAAAGGTGACATTTTTCCTCTTATATCTATTAAATTTTTGTTTTGTCTCGGTCAGAAAGTGTTTCATCTATTTTAATTTTTTTTACTCTCGCTGTGTTTTAAAGTTTCAAAAATTAGTATTTCATGGGGAAACTTATCAGGGAATTCCACGTCAAATTTCTGTCTTTCTCACAGCTTACCATTGTGGAATCATTTATCGCTTGTTTTTATTTTACATTCATCCTTGACCTCTACTTCAGTTTCCTTTATCTTCGTAGCTCTCCAGCACATTTCGCTGATTAATTCTTTAATATTTCTTCTTTTACCCTTTGATTAAATAAACTATTTAATATTAATATCATAAATATTATGGAACTTACTGTATATTGGAAAGTAATAGCAAAGAATTATAAACCGAGAGCTCTGACGTTCCACATTATAAAATCTTCGAAAGAGTCCTAAGAAGCATAATTGCCATACACTTTAATTATCAATTGCACAAGCCAGGGCAACATGGGTTTAGAGCAGGTCGCTCTTGTCTCTCGCAACCACTGCACTACTGTTACTTGGTGATAGCGTAATAGTTCACAAAATGAGTGCTAAAGAAATAACTGAAAACAATGGGCAGATGGAACTTCAAGTTTCTAACCAATATAACACAATGAGTAATAGTAAACAGAGTTAAATCAGCAGTCGCCATAGTGAAGAGCTCTGTCCCGCGGGGTACAGTAGTCGCCCTATCATGTTCATCCTAATATCAGACACAGACAGAGCTGTAAACCGTAACACCGTGTCTTCTTTTACATACAGTGCTAGAATCTGGATGAAAGTGTTATTCATTGACTTGGTAAACCTTCAAGGAGACATAAACCAAGTCTTCCAGTGGGCCACGGAAAACAAAGTGATGTTCAAAAAGGATTTTTCAGTAACTCCGTTATGGAAAACTTGAGGGAGAACCAGGTACACTACTAACTCTAACCACACAACAGAGTGAAAACTAATGTGACGGACTTGGAAGTGTTAATGTCAGAGGCTATCACTTTCAAGGATCACAACAGTGTCACTATCACATCTGCGAACAAAATGAGAGAACGGATAATTAGTACTTTCAAAACAAGGAATGCCATGACAATTGTATCTTCTTAAAGTTCTCTCTAGGCTGGAATGCTGCTGTACGCAACCCAGTTCAAGGCAGGTAAAACTGAGGATTTAGAGAATGTACAGTGAGCTTTCACTGCGTTGTTTGTTTAGTCATGCACCTTAATTACTTGAATAACAAAATGGTATACAATACCGACAGGTTGGTAGGTAAGACACATAGGCAACAGTTGCCTAACTGTTGCCTATGTGTCTTACCTACCAACCTTAATTACTTCTTGAGAACGTTTGAAGTCCCTTGACCTGTACTCCCTGTAATGCAGACGGGAAAGATACATCATAATCTACACCTGGAAAATCTTAGAGAGACTAGTCCCAAACCTACACATAAAAATCATTCCCTACAAGAGCAAAAGACGGCAAACGGTGCAACATATCTCCAATGAAAAGCAGGAGTGCATGAGTACACTGAGAGAAAAACACAATAAATGTCCGAGGCCCAAGACTGTTAACAATATACCATCATAAAAGGGGAATTACCAATAGACCCCTGGCTGTCTTCAAGAAAGAACTGGACAGATACCTAAAGTCTGTGCCCGATCAGCCGGGCTATGGTTCGTAAGTTGGACTGCGTGCGGCCAGCACGCGTAAGGCCTGGTCGAGGACCAGATATGCTCTTCCCGTTTAGTTTCAGTTTGACTATATTACGTTTCTTCTCATAAACAATGTACCTTAACTCTCATTTTAATTATCCCAGTTATTTGGCATGCATCATCACGTGTGGTTTGCTTGTTGACACGGCACTCTCTAAGATGGCCCTGGCACATGTGGTATGATGAGTCATGAATAAATCTTTGAGAAACTTCACAGTTTATCTGAGATTAACCAATCGTGAAAGAGGTTATTTGGTTGATGAGACTCTCTGGAGATATGCTCGGCACTGCCATCAATCCTGGGTCACTGGAGATATGCTCGGCACTGCCATCAATCCTGGGTCACTGGAGATATGCTCGGCACTGCCATCAATCCTGGGTCACTGGAGATATGCTCGGCACTGCCATCAATCCTGGGTCACTGGAGATATGCTCGGCACTGCCATCAATCCTGGGTCACTGGAGATATGCTCGGCACTGCCATCAATCCTGGGTCACTGGAGATATGCTCGGCACTGCCATCAATCCTGGGTCACTGGAGACTATGCTCGGCACTGCCATCAATCCTGGGTCACTGGAGATATGCTCGGCACTGCCATCAATCCTGGGTCACTGGAGATATGCTCGGCACTGCCATCAATCCTGGGTCACTGGAGATATGCTCGGCACTGCCATCAATCCTGGGTCACTGGAGATATGCTCGGCACTGCCATCAATCCTGGGTCACTGGAGATATGCTCGGCACTGCCATCAATCCTGGGTCACTGGAGATATGCTCGGCATGCTCGGCATCATCAATCCTGGGTCACTGGAGATATGCTCGGCACTGCCATCAATCCTGGGTCACTGGAGATATGCTCGGCACTGCCATCAATCCTGGGTCACTGGAGATATTCTCGGCACTGCCATCAATCCTGGGTCACTGGAGACATGCTCGGCACTGCCATCAATCCTGGGTCACTGGAGATATGCTCGGCACTGCCATCAATCCTGAGTCACTGGAGATATGCTCGGCACTGCCATCAATCCTGGGTCACTGGAGATATGCTCGGCACTGCCATCAATCCTGGGTCACTGGAGATATGCTCGGCACTGCTCGGCACTGCCATCAATCCTGGGTCACTGGAGATATGCTCGGCACTGCCATCAATCCTGGGTCACTGGAGATATGCTCGGCACTGCCATCAATCCTGGGTCACTGGAGATATGCTCGGCACTGCCATCAATCCTGGGTCACTGGAGATCAATCCTGGGTCACTATGCTCGGCACTGCCATCAATCCTGGGTCACTGGAGAGATGCTCGGCACTGCCATCAATCCTGGGTCACTGGAGATATGCTCGGCACTGCCATCAATCCTGGCTCACTGGAGATATGCTCGGCACTGCCATCAATCCTGGGTCACTGGAGATATGCTCGGCACTGCCATCAATCCTGCGTCACTGGAGATATGCTCGGCACTGCCATCAATCCTGGGTCACTGGAGATATGCTCGGCACTGCCATCAATCCTGGGTCACTGGAGATATGCTCGGCACTGCCATCAATCCTGGGTCACTGGAGATGCTCGGCACTGCTCGGCACTGCCATCAATCCTGGGTCACTGGAGATA
>NW_027197076.1:0-47500 GCF_038502225.1 Cherax quadricarinatus | reverse complement strand
GGTTCAGTACGCCGAGGTCAGTGGTCACGTGAGGTAATACCTGTCCTAAGCTCTCTCGGAGTTAGCGTGGGGTGTTGCCGAGCACCATTGCTTGTTGTAGTGTTTTAGAATCTCAGGTTAAAGTGTTGAAGAAGGAGGTTCTACTTCTTCAGGAGTAAAATAGGAGGCTGAAGCTTCACCTAGATTGGTTTGGGAGTGAGTGTGAGATGGATGGAGCTGATAAGGAGGAAATGGTCACCAGCAGTGAGAGTGGCAGTCGCTTTAAGTGGCAAGTGGTTCAGATGTGAAGGTAGAATATCGATTCTCTGTTCTCCTGGATGAGTGTGCTTCAGTTGTTAGTGAGGTTAAAGGTATCACTGACTACCCTGCTAATCAAGATATGAATATTCTAATTGTAGGAGATTCTCACATAAGATATATGGACCGTGCTTTTTGTGACAGAGATAGGAAGGTCAGACAGAGGGTGTGCCTCCCAGGAGCTGGTGTTGGTGACACAGTCAGCAGTTTGGATAATATTATGTCAGGTAATGGGAACAAGCCCATTATCTTAGTGCTGGGGGTAATGACATTGAGAAGGGCAAGAGACAGGTGCTACTGGATAAGTACAGGTCAGCCATAGAAGTAGTTAGGTCTAAGTGAGGGATCCCAATCACATGTAGCATCTTGCCTAGAAAGGGAGTAGGCAATGAATGGATGTCTAGGGCAATTGGTATAAATTGCTGGCTAGACAGGTACTGCAAGGAACTTGCAATCCCATTCATTGACAACTGGGACAAATTCTATGGCAAATGTGATAGGTATGCAAGGGATGGGGTTCATCTCACTTGGGCTAGAGTGGTTGCATTAGTCAATTTGATTGAGGGGGTAATTGATGATTTGTCTAGGACTTTAAACTGATAGATTATAGAGGTATGGGTGTTTGTGGGAAATAATCAGTCTGCTGTATTAGGGTTGAAAACAGCAGATATTACTGGGATACCTCAGGGATATGTTTAAAAGACAATATTCAAAATAAAATTGCTAGTGAAGGCAAATCAACTGATCGACAAAGAGAGATAGTAGAGGGCAATAAGTGACAAGCTCCCTTAAGGTTTACTATACAAATAGTAGGAGTCTAAGAAATAAGATAGATGAGCTGTGATTACTTGCAAGTGCAGGTAAAATAGATATTATTGGTATAACAGAGACGTGGTTCAACCTGAAAGATAGACAAATGCCTTCTGAATGCTACAGGGTTATAAACTATTCCACACTGATAGGGTCAACAGGAAAGGAGCTGGAGTGGCGATGTATGTCAAAGATAATTTAAATTGTTGTCATAGACATGATATAAGATTAGAAACATCGAACACAGAATCTGTTTGGCTACAGTTTCTTGAGGGTCGTGACAAATTAATTTTGGGTGTGATTTATAGGCCCCCAAACCTTGATAGGGAGTGCAGTAAGCTGCTATGGGACGAAATTCATAAGGCATCTAGATATGAAAATGTTGTGTTAATGGGAGCAATGTGACAGGAAATCTTGAGTTTAATGACTTTCTTGATACAGTTCACGATTGCTTTTTAAAACAGTTTGTGACAGAACCAACTAGAGGAAACAATCTGCTTGACTTGGTTCTTGCCAACAAAGAATCACTAGTTAATAATCTTGAGGTTAATGATGAGCTTGGGGAAAGCAAGCACAAATCACTTTCTTTCAATATATCATGGAATTACCCAGATAACTGCAATCAAATCTCTGTCCCAGACTTTTGCTTGGCCGATTTCATGGGACGGAGAAATTACCTGGGTGGGATAAATTGGGATGACCTGACTATGGGCCAGGTAGGTGATCTTTGTTGCCAATATGATATTTTTCAGAGCATAGTTCTAGCTGCGCAGACTACTTTTGTTCCGAGTAGGGAAATTAGATCTAACAAAATTGATCCCAAATGGATAAACAATAGCTTAAAACATCTCATTGGTCAAAAGAGAGGCATATATAGGCGTATCAAAAGAAGAGATGGGCAGTTAAGAAATCAAAATATTCAATTAAAGAGAGAAATAAAAAAAGGAATAAGAAAAGCAAAAAGGAATTATGAGGCTAAGGTCGCAAGGGATTCGAAGACTAACCCAAAAGGTTCTCTTTCAGGTATACAGAAGTAAGATTAGGGACAAGATAGGCCCACTTAAGAGTAATTCAGGTCAGATCACTGACATTGATAGGGATATGTGTGAAAATCTCAATTCTTACGTCCTCTCAGTTTTTACCCAAGAAAATACCAGCAAAATTCCAAAAGTAATAGATTATGTTGAACAGGACGATAATAAACTATGCACGATTGCAATAACTAGTGATATGGTCCTCAGACAAATAGAGAAATTAAAACCTAACAAATCCCCAGGTCCTGATGAACTGTTTGCAAGGGTGTTAAGGGGATGTAAAGAGGAACTTAACATACCTTAGGCTAATCTTTTCAACATATCAATATAAACTGGCATAATGCCTGATAGGTGGAAAATGGCAAATGTAATACCTATTTACAAGGCAGGTGAAAGGTCCTTAGCTTCGAACTATAGGCCAATAAGCCTTACCTCCATAGTGGGAAAATTTATGGAATTAATAATTGCCGACACAATTCGGAGCCATCTTGATAGGCATAAATTGATTAATGAATCTCAACACGGTTTTACAAAGGAGCGTTCCTGTCTTTCGAATTTACAATTTTTTTCACTAAGGTGATAGAGGAGGTAGATCATGGTAATGAATATGATATTATGTATATGGACTTCAGTAAGGCTTTCGATAGAGTTCCACATCAGAGGATATTGAGGAAACTTTAAGCACACGGAATAGGAGGAGAATTTTCTTTCCTGGGTAGAAGCATGGCTGACAAATAGGCAGCAGAGAGTTTGCATAAATGGGGAGAAATCAGAATGGGGGCACGTCACAAGCGGTGTTCCTCAGGGGTCATTGTTGGGCCTGTTGTTATTGACAATTTACATAAATGACATAGATGAGAGAATAAATAAGCGACATAAGCAAATTTGCTGATGACACCAAAATAGGCCATCCAATTCATTCTAATGAGGACACTAGAGCACTCCAGGATGATTTGAATAGACTGTTGCAATGGTCAGAGAAGTGGCAGATGCAGTTTAATGTAGATAAATGCAAAGTTCTAAGTGTTGGACAGGAAAATAACCATGCCACATATAAACTAAATAATGTAGATCTTAATACTTCCGATTGCAAAAAGGATTTAGGAGTTCTGGTTAGCAGTAATCTAAAACCAAGACATCAGTCCATTAGTGTTCGCAATATAGCTAACAGGATCCTTGGCTTCATATCTAGAAGTATAAATAATAGAAGTCCTCAGGTTGTTCTTCAACTCTATATATCCTGGTTAGGCCTCATTTAGATTGTGCTGAATGGATTTAATGGATTTAAATGCTCTGGAAAACGTACAGAGGAGGATGACAAAGTTGATCCCATGTATCAGAAATCTTCCCTAAGAGGATAGACTGAGGGTCCTGAATCTGCACTCTCTAGAAAGGCGTAGAATTAGGGATGATATGATTGAGCTGTATAGATGGAAAACAGGAATAAATAAAGGGGATGTAAATAGCGTGCTGAAAATTTCCAGACAAGACAGGACTCGCAGCAATGGTTTCAAGATGGAAAAGTTCAGATTCAGGAAGGATATAAGAAACCACTGATTTGGTAATATAGTTGTGGATGAGTGGAACAAACTCCCGAGTACAGTTACAGGGGCTAAGATCTTGTGTAGTTTTAAAAATTGGTAAGATAAATACATGAGTGGGTGAGGGTAGGTGTGAGTTGGACCTGACTAGCTCGTGATACTAAGTCTGATGCCGTGCTCCTTCCTTAAGTGGTAGGGACCTGACTACTTGAGTCATTGGGCTATGCCGGAGGGTGACATGGACCTGCTTCGTATGCGTCAGCAGGCCTGCTGCAGTGTTCCTTCTTACTTATGTTCTTATTGAGTCCTATTAATTTTATTTTCCATTTTCTTTACCAGTTGGTTCTCAACGGTTGAGTGTTTAAGTTTTTGTATTATAGCCAAGGGAAGTGATGGAGGGTCTGTCAGTTAATATTCTTGGTCGATATTCTGATAACACTCTGTTGAACATCGGCTTCTAATACCAGTAAGTGAATAGTATCGAACCCTTTGATTAGTGTGTGTGTACTCACCTAGTTGAGGTTGCAGGGATCGAGTCCAAGCTCCTGACCCCGCCTCTTCATTAGAACATAAGAACATAAGAAAGAAGGAACACTGCAACAGGCCTACTGACCCATGCGGAGCAGGTCCATGTCCTCCCCCAGATTAGACCAATGACCCCCCCCCCCGGATTATCCCAATGACCCACCCAGTCTGGTCATCCCCACTCAAGGATGGAGTGGGGATGCCAGACCCAGCAGCACAAGCTAGTCAGGTCGCTACTAGGTCACTCTCCCTGAACCGTGAGCTTTATCATACCTCTGCCTCCACTACATCGCTTCCCAAACTATTCCACTTCCTGACTACTCTGTGGCTAAATAAATACTTCCTAACATCCCTGTGATTCATCTGTATCTTCAACTTCCAACTGTGTCCCCTTGTTGCTGTGTCCCATATCTGGAACATCCTGTCTTTGTCCACCATGTCAATTCCTCTCAGTATTTTGTATGTCGCTATCATGTCCCCCTGTCTCTCCTGTCCTCCAGTGTCGTCAGGTTGATTTCCCTTAACCTCTCCTCGTAGGATATATCTCTTAGCTTTGGAACAAGTCTTGTTGCAAACCATTGCACTTTCTCTAGTTTCTTTACGTGCTTGGCTAGGTGTGGGTTCCAAACTGGTGCCGCATACTCCAATATGGGCCTAACGTACACGGTGTACAGGGTCCTGAACGATTCCTTATTAAGATGTTGGAATGCTGTTCTGAGGTTTGCTAGGCGCCCATATGCTGCAGCAGTTATTTGGTTGATGTGCGCTTCAGGAGATGTGCCTGGTGTTATACTCACCCCAAGATCTTTTTCCTTGAGTGAGGTTTGTAGTCTCTAGCCCCCTAGACTGTACTCCGTCTGCGGTCTTCTTTGCCCTTCCCCAATCTTCATGACTTTGCACTTGGTGGGGTTGAATTCCAGGAGCCAATTGCTGGACCAGGTCTGCAGCCTGTCCAGATCCCTTTGTAGTTGTGTGTGTGTGTGTGTGTGTGGGTATATATATATATATATATATATATATATATATATATATATATATATATATATATATATATATATATATCTCTATATATATAATATATATATATATATATATATATATATATATATATATATATATATATATATATATATAATATTTTTTTCAACAAGTCGGCCGTCTCCCACCGAGGCAGGGTGACCCAAAAAAGAAAGAAAATCCCCAAAAAGAAAATACTTTCATCATTTCAACACTTTCACTACACTCACACATTATTACTGTTTTTGCAGAGGTGCTCAGAATACAACAGTTTAGAAGCATATACGTATAAAGATATATATATATCCCAAACCCCTCCTTTAAAGTGCAGGCATTGTACTTCCCATACATATATATATATATATATATATATATATATATATATATATATATATATATATATATATATATATATATATATATATATATATCTATACACACACTCTCACATGTGTAACTGTGAGGCTTGACCCTCCTTTCGGGAAACTGAACCCCTGCCCTCCTAGATGAGAGCCTCAGGTGTAACCACCAGACGACTACACCAAGTAACACCTCAGTAGGCCTCTCAGACCAGGCCTCCACCAAGTAACACCTCAGTAGGCCTCTCAGACCAGGCCTCCACCAAGTAACACCTCAGTAGGCCTCTCAGACCAGGCCTCCACCAAGTAACACCTCAGTAGGCCTCTCAGACCAGGCCTCCACCAAGTAACACCTCAGTAGGCCTCTCAGACCAGGCCTCCACCAAGTAACACCTCAGTAGGCCTCTCAGACCAGGCCTCCACCAAGTAACACCTCAGTAGGCCTCTCAGACCAGGCCTCCACCAAGTAACACCTCAGTAGGCCTCTCAGACCAGGCCTCCACCAAGTAACACCTCAGTAGGCCTCTCAGACCAGGCCTCCACCAAGTAACACCTCAGTAGGCCTCTCAGACCAGGCCTCCACCAAGTAACACCTCAGTAGGCCTCTCAGACCAGGCCTCCACCAAGTAACACCTCAGTAGGCCTCTCAGACCAGGCCTCCACCAAGTAACACCTCAGTAGGCCTCTCAGACCAGGCCTCCAGGCCTCCACCAAGTAACACCTCAGTAGGCCTCTCAGACCAGGCCTCCACCAAGTAACACCTCAGTAGGCCTCTCAGACCAGGCCTCCACCAAGTAACACCTCAGTAGGCCTCTCAGACCAGGCCTCCACCAAGTAACACCTCAGTAGGCCTCTCAGACCAGGCCTCCACCAAGTAACACCTCAGTAGGCCTCTCAGACCAGGCCTCCACCAAGTAACACCTCAGTAGGCCTCTCAGACCAGGCCTCCACCAAGTAACACCTCAGTAGGCCTCTCAGACCAGGCCTCCACCAAGTAACACCTCAGTAGGCCTCTCAGACCAGGCCTCCCTCCACCAAGTAGGCCTCTCAGACCAGGCCTCCACCAAGTAACACCTCAGTAGGCCTCTCACACCTCCGTAGGCCTCTCAGACCAGGCCTCCACCAAGTAACACCTCAGTAGGCCTCTCAGACCAGGCCTCCACCAAGTAACACCTCAGTAGGCCTCTCAGACCAGGCCTCCACCAAGTAACACCTCAGTAGGCCTCTCAGACCAGGCCTCCACCAAGTAACACCTCAGTAGGCCTCTCAGACCAGGCCTCCACCAAGTAACACCTCAGTAGGCCTCTCAGACCAGGCCTCCACCAAGTAACACCTCAGTAGGCCTCTCAGACCAGGCCTCCACCAAGTAACACCTCAGTAGGCCTCTCAGACCAGGCCTCCACCAAGTAACACCTCAGTAGGCCTCTCAGACCAGGCCTCCACCAAGTAACACCTCAGTAGGCCTCTCAGACCAGGCCTCCACCAAGTAACACCTCAGTAGGCCTCTCAGACCAGGCCTCCACCAAGTAACACCTCAGTAGGCCTCTCAGACCAGGCCTCCACCAAGTAACACCTCAGTAGGCCTCTCAGACTAGGCCTCACGGCTCTTCTGATCAACCAGCCCTAAACAAAACCACAAACAATAAAATTATAACACAAATCTTGCGTCTTTTCCAATAAGTGTTGACAACAACAGAGCTTCGTGTCTGGTCTTGAAAACAATGCATAATAACGAGTGTCGAGAGCCTATTACGGATTACATTATGTGATAAAATTTGTGGGTAATGCAAGAAAATTCTCGTTATGGAAAGGAAAAAATGTAATCGTTAATGCAAACGGCTCCATTAAAACCTACTTGACTGGCAAAGAGGCCGTTTACATGTTGGGAAGCAGAAAGTAGTGGTAATGCAGGAGAAGCGACTCTCAAGTGACATTACAGAACCCATCCTTGCTACTACCATCACCTAGATAGCTAGGTAGCTACTACTATCCCATGACGGGATTCCATCCCACCTGCCTACCACCATCCCAATTAACTACTCCATCCTACTGCGGGACATCACCCAGGCTGGGTACCGCGGTTCACTACTGTGAACTGAGCGTGGGTTCACTACTGTGAGCTGAGCGTGGGTTCACTACTGTGAACTGAGCGTGGGTTCACTACTGTGAACTGAGCGTGGGTTCACTACTGTGAACTGAGCGTGGGTTCACTACTGTGAACTGAGCGTGGGTTCACTACTGTGAACTGAGCGTGGGTTCACTACTGTGAACAGAGCGTGGGTTCACTACTGTGAACAGAGCGTGGGTTCACTACTGTGAACTGAGCGTGGGTTCACTACTGTGAACTAAGCGTGGGTTCACTACTGTGAACTGAGCGTGGGTTCACTACTGTGAACTGAGCGTGGGTTCACTACTGTAAACTGAGCGTGGGTTCACTACTGTGAACTGAGCGTGGGCTCACTACTGTGAACTGAGCGTGGGTTCACTACTGTGAACTGAGCGCGGGTTCACTACTGTGAACTGAGCGTGGGTTCACTACTGTGAACTGAGCGTGGGTTCACTACTGTGAACTGAGCGTGGGTTCACTACTGTGAACTGAGCGTGGGTTCACTACTGTGAACTGAGCGTGGGCTCACTACTGGGAACTGAGCGTGGGTTCACTACTGGGAACTGAGCGTGGGTTCACTACTGTGAACTGAGCGTGGGCTCACTACTGTGAACTGAGCGTGGGTTCACTACCGTGAACTGAGCGTGGGTTCACTACTGTGAACTGAGCGTGGGTTCACTACTGTGAACTGAGCGTGGGTTCACTACTGTGAACTGAGCGTGGGTTCACTACTGTGAACTGAGAGTGGGTTCACTACTGTGAACTGAGCGTGGGTTCACTACTGTGAACTGAGCGTGGGTTCACTGCTGTGAACTGAGCGTGGGTTCACTACTGTGAACTGAGCGTTGGTTCGCTACTGTGAACTGAGCGTGGGTTCACTACTGTGAACTGAGCGTGGGTTCACTACTGTGAACTGAGCGTGAGTTCACTACTGTGAACTGAGCGTGGGTTCACTACTGTGAACTGAGCGTGGGTTCACTACTGTGAACTGAGCGGGGGTTCACTACTGTGAACTGAGCGTGGGTTCACTACTGTGAACTGAGCGTGGGTTCACTACTGTGAACTGAGCGTGGGTTCACTACTGTGAACTGAGCGTGGGTTCACTACTGTGAACTGAGCGTGGGTTCGCTACTGTGAACTGAGCGTGGGTTCGCTACTGTGAACTGAGCGTGGTTTCACTACTGTGAACTGAGCGTGGGTTCACTACTGTGAACTGAGCGTGGGTTCACTACTGTGAACTGAGCGTGGGTTCACTACTGTGAACTGAGCGTGGGTTCACTACTGTGAACTGAGCGTGGGTTCACTACTGTGAACTGAGCGTGGGTTCACTACTGTGAACTGAGCGTGGGTTCACTTCTGTGAACTGAGCGTGGGTTCACTACTGGGAACTGAGCGTGGGTTCACTACTGTGAACTGAGCGTCGGTTCACTACTGTGAACTGAGAGTGGGTTCACTACTGTGAACTGAGCGTGGGTTCACTACTGTGAACTGAGCGCGGGTTCACTACTGTGAGCTGAGCGTGGGTTCACTACTGTGAACTGAGCGTGGGTTCACTACTGTGAACTGAGCGTGGGTTCACTACTGTGAACTGAGCGTGGGTTAACTACTGGGAACTGAGCGTGGGTTCACTACTGGGAACTGAGCGTGGGTTCACTACTGTGAACTGAGCGTGGGTTCACTACTGTGAACTGAGCGTGGGTTCACTTCTGTGAACTGACCGTGGGTTCACTACTGTGAACTGACCGTGGGTTCACTACTGTGAACTGAGCGTGGGTTCACTACTGGGAACTGAGCGTGGGTTCACTACAGTGAACTGAGCGTGGGATCACTACTGTGAACTGAGCGTGGGTTCACTACTGTGAACTGAGCTTGGGTTCACTACTGTGAACTGAGCGTGGGTTCACTACTGGGAACTGAGCGTGGGTTCACTACTGTGAACTGAGCGTGGGTTCACTACTGTGAACTGAGCGTGGGTTCACTACTGTGAACTGAGCGTGGGTTCACTACTGTGAACTGAGAGTGGGTTCACTACTGTGAACTGAGCGTGGGTTCACTACTGTGAACTGAGCGTGGGTTCACTGCTGTGAACTGAGCGTGGGTTCACTACTGTGAACTGAGCGTTGGTTCGCTACTGTGAACTGAGCGTGGGTTCACTACTGTGAACTGAGCGTGGGTTCACTACTGTGAACTGAGCGTGAGTTCACTACTGTGAACTGAGCGTGGGTTCACTACTGTGAACTGAGCGTGGGTTCACTACTGTGAACTGAGCGGGGGTTCACTACTGTGAACTGAGCGTGGGTTCACTACTGTGAACTGAGCGTGGGTTCACTACTGTGAACTGAGCGTGGGTTCACTACTGTGAACTGAGCGTGGGTTCACTACTGTGAACTGAGCGTGGGTTCGCTACTGTGAACTGAGCGTGGGTTCGCTACTGTGAACTGAGCGTGGTTTCACTACTGTGAACTGAGCGTGGGTTCACTACTGTGAACTGAGCGTGGGTTCACTACTGTGAACTGAGCGTGGGTTCACTACTGTGAACTGAGCGTGGGTTCACTACTGTGAACTGAGCGTGGGTTCACTACTGTGAACTGAGCGTGGGTTCACTACTGTGAACTGAGCGTGGGTTCACTTCTGTGAACTGAGCGTGGGTTCACTACTGGGAACTGAGCGTGGGTTCACTACTGTGAACTGAGCGTCGGTTCACTACTGTGAACTGAGAGTGGGTTCACTACTGTGAACTGAGCGTGGGTTCACTACTGTGAACTGAGCGCGGGTTCACTACTGTGAGCTGAGCGTGGGTTCACTACTGTGAACTGAGCGTGGGTTCACTACTGTGAACTGAGCGTGGGTTCACTACTGTGAACTGAGCGTGGGTTAACTACTGGGAACTGAGCGTGGGTTCACTACTGGGAACTGAGCGTGGGTTCACTACTGTGAACTGAGCGTGGGTTCACTACTGTGAACTGAGCGTGGGTTCACTTCTGTGAACTGACCGTGGGTTCACTACTGTGAACTGACCGTGGGTTCACTACTGTGAACTGAGCGTGGGTTCACTACTGGGAACTGAGCGTGGGTTCACTACAGTGAACTGAGCGTGGGATCACTACTGTGAACTGAGCGTGGGTTCACTACTGTGAACTGAGCTTGGGTTCACTACTGTGAACTGAGCGTGGGTTCACTACTGGGAACTGAGCGTGGGTTCACTACTGTGAACTGAGCGTGGGTTCACTACTGGGAACTGAGCGTGGGTTCACTACTGTGAACTGAGCGTGGGTTCACTACTGTGAACTGAGCGTGGGTTCACTACTGTGAACTGAGCTTGGGTTCACTACTGTGAACTGAGCGTGGGTTCACTACTGGGAACTGAGCGTGGGTTCACTACTGTGAACTTAGCGTGGGTTCACTACTGTGAACTGAGCGTGGGTTTACTACTGTGAACTGAGCGTGGGTTCACTACTGTGAACTGAGCGTGGGTTCACTACTGTGAACTGAGCGTGGGTTCACTACTGGGAACTGAGCGTGGGTTCACTACTGGGAACTGAGCGTGGGTACACTACTGTGAACTGAGCGTGGGTTCACTACTGTGAACTGAGCGTGGGTTTACTACTGTGAACTGAGCGTTGGTTTACTACTGTGAACTGAGCGTGGGTTCACTACTGGGAACTGAGCGTGGGTTCACTACTGGGAACTGAGCGTGGGTTCACTACTGTGAACTGAGCGTGGGTTTACTACTGTGAACTGAGCGTGGGTTCACTACTGTGAACTGAGCGTGGGTTCACTACTGTGAACTGAGCGTGGGTTTACTACTGTGAACTGAGCGTGGGTTCACTACTGTGAACTGAGCGTGGGTTCACTACTGTGAACTGAGCGTGGGTTTTACTGTGAACTGAGCGTGGGTTCACTACTGGGAACTGAGCGTGGGTTCACTACTGTGAACTGAGCGTGGGTTCACTACTGGGAACTGAGCGTGGGTTCACTACTGGGAACTGAGCGTGGGTTTGTGTTCCTTGCCCATTCCCCGATTCTCTTAATTATTGTTTTTACTCATTTGTTGGCTTTTATTTAGAGCGAATATTTGATATGTTTTGCAAAATGCAGTTTGTCTGACCATTGCTTTGTGTCGCTTTTGTTTCCTCACAGACTTTATTGTCTCATCTTTGCTTTAATACTATCCCATGCATTTCTACAATTTATTTTTTTTGCACCGTCTCGGGCATTTATATATCACCACTGACTTACCCCCGCTTAGCATCATACCAAGCTTTATCATCCTGGTTTCTCTCATCTTAGCACCGCCCAGTCTCATGCGAAGCTTTATCATCCTGATTTAGTTCATCTTAGCGCCGCCTAGTATCATACCAAGGTTTATCTTCCTGGTTTAGTTCAGTTTATTACTACCCAGTATCATACCAAGCTTTATCATCCTGCTTTAGTTCTTTTTGTCACCACCTAGTATAATACAAAGCTTTATCATGTTGGTTTAGTTTATCACCATCCAGTACCATACCAAGCTTTGTCATCCTGGTTTAGTTCAGTATATCACCACCCAGTATCATACCAAGTTTTATCATCTTGGTTTAGTTCGTTTTATCGCCACCCAGTATCATACCAAGCTTTATCATCCTGGTTTAATTTATTTTATCACTATCCATTACCATACCAAGCTTTATCATCCTGATTTAGTTCTTTTTATCACCACTCAGTATCATACCAAGCTTTATCATCCTGGTTTAATTTATTTTATCACCATCTAGTACCATACCAAGCTTTATCATCTTGGTTTAGTTTATTTTATCTCCACCCAGTATCATACCAAGCTTTATCATCCTGGTTTAGTTCATTTTATCACTACCCAGTATCATACCAAGCTTTATCATCCTGCTTCAGTTCATTTTATCACCACCCAGTATCATACCAAGCTTTATCATCCTGATTTATTTATTTTATCACCACCCAGTACCATACCAAGCTTTATCATTTTGATTTAGTTCATTTTATCACTACCCAGTACCATACCAAGCTTTATCATCCTGGTTTAGTTTATTTTATCACCATCCAGTACCATACCAAGCTTTACCATCTTGATTTAGTTCATTTTATCACCACCCAGTACCATACCAAGCTTTATCATTTTGATTTAGTTCATTTTATCACCACCCAGTACCATACCAAGCTTTATCATCCTGGTTTAGTTTATTTGATCACCACCCAGTATCATACCAAGCTTTATCATCCTGGTTTAGTTCATATTATCACCACCCAGTATCATACCAAGCTTTATCATCCTTGTTTAGTTCACATTATCACTACCCAGTATCATACCAAGCTTTGTCATCCTGGTTTGGCTCATCTTACCACCGCCCAGTATCATGCAAAGCTTTATCATCCTGATTTAGTTCATTTTAGTACCGCCCAGTATCATACCAAGCTTTATCTTCCTGGTTTAGCTAATTTTCATTGATAATCAAATAAACTGTTTTCCTTCCACCTCCGTTTCCTCGTTTTTCTTTTAAATTTTAACATTATTTCGTAAAAACAACAAATTTTAGTTACTATAGCTGTTAACATTTTTTTTTTTCCAGTATTCAGATAAGCGTGTGAAGTGGAGCTTGACCAATATTGTAAAAAAAAACTGTGTGCAGACCTTAACGTTTATTTACCGATGATATTCGGCTTAAATTAGTGATTTATCAAGTGAGTATTGGTCAGTGGTTACTTAGCCTCTAAGTAGGTCAACATGCAACCAACCTCATGAGATATTTTTCCTGGGGTAGCAAAACAACAACTATAAAAACAGTCTTGTTGAAATCCCAGTAAGCTGCTCGTCCATTTGGCTCAGGTATATACGTACCTTCATCTCTGCTGTTTGAGACGCTTAGAATTCTTGCGACGGGAGGATCCAGGTGGAGTTCCGGACCATTAAGACAGATTCTCTCTTACATTTCCGCTGTCGCATCATAGCCCAGAGGCTGACCCAACCATCAGGGTACTCCAGGTCTCTCTCCTGGCCCCGAGGCAGACGCAACCATCAGGGTACTCAAGGTCTCTCTCCTGGCCCCGAGGCTGACCCAACCATCAGGGTACTCCAGGTCTCTCTCCTGGCCCCGAGGCAGACGCAACCATCAGGGTACTCAAGGTCTCTCTCCTGGCCTCGCTTCTCTCGCCTTCTCTCACTTGTTTCCTCACCCCTCTCTCCCTCCCCCACACAAGCACCTTCCCTCCATTACTCTGAGCATTTTTCCTTTCTTCCCTTATTCTCTCTGTCTGTCTGTCTGTCTGTCTCTCTCTCTCTCTCTCTCTCTCTCTCTCTCTCTCTCTCTCTCTTTCCCTGTCTCTCTCACTCGCCCGTTTATTCTCCTTTACTCTCCTTTCCATTTCTAACCCTCTATATATCAGTCGATCTCCCACTCTCCTTCCCTCCACCTCTTCCTTCTTCCTACGCTTCCTCTTGTTTCCGACTCTTCATCCCCCTCTTCCTCTTAGCGGTTATTTATTGGGGAATTAGTTAAACTGGTGAAAAAGTTAATTACAATAACAAGAGTAAACAGTACAAAATGACAGGGAAAAAAATTACTACCAATTTTGGCAGTGCTAATGACAGAATGTGACGCGAGGCCATGGTTAATTAACCAGTACAGTGATGGTTAATTAACCATCAGTGTAATGGTTAACTACTACAGTGATGGTTAATTAACCATCACACTGATGGTTAATTAACCACCACACTGATGGTTAATTAACCACCACATTGTTGGTTAATTAACCACCACACTGATGGTTAATTAACCACCACACTGACGGTTAATTAACCACCACACTGCCGGTTAATTAACCACCACACTGATGGTTAATTAACCACCACACTGATGGTTAATTAACCACCACACTGATGGTTAATTAACCACCACACTGATGGTTAATTAACCACCACACTGATGGTTAATTAACCACCACACTGACGGTTAATTAACCACCACACTGACGGTTAATTAACCACCACACTGACGGTTAATTAACCACCACACTGACGGTTAATTAACCACCACACTGATAGTTAATTAACCACCACACTGATGGTTAATTAACCACCACACTGATGGTAAATTAACCACCACACTGATGGTTAATTAACCACCACACTGATGGTTAATTAACCACCACACTGATGGTTAATTAACCACCACACTGATGGATAATTAACCACCACACTGATGGTTAATTAACCACCACACTGATGGTAAATTAACCACCACACTGATGGTAAATTAACGACCACACTGATGGTTAATTAACCACAACACTGATGGTTAATTAACCACCACACTGATGGTTAATTAACCACCACACTGATGGTTAATTAACCACCACACTGATCGTTAATTAACCACCACACTGATGGTTAATTAACCACCACACTGATGGTTAATTAACCACCACACTGATGGTTAATTAACCACCACACTGATGGTTAATTAACCACCACACTGATGGTTAATTAACCACCACACTGATGGTTAATTAACCACCACATTGATGGTTAATTAACCACCACACTGATGGTTTATTAACCACCACACTGATGGTTAATTAACCACCATACTGATGGTTAATTAACCACCACACTGATGGTTAATTAACCACCACACTGCCGGTTAATTAACCACCACACTGATGGTTAATTAACCACCACACTGATGGTTAATTAACCACCACACTGATGGTTAATTAACCACCACACTGATGGTTAATTAACCACCACACTGATGGTTAATTAACCACCACACTGATGGTTAATTAACCACCACACTGATGGTTAATTAACCACCACACTGCCGGTTAATTAACCACCACACTGATGGTTAATTAACCACCACACTGATGGTTAATTAACCACCACACTGATGGTTAATTAACCACCACACTGATGGTTAATTAACCACCACACTGATGGTTAATTAACCACCACACTGATGGGTAATTAACCACCACACTGATGGTTAATTAACCACCACACTGCCGGTTAATTAACCACCACACTGATGGTTAATTAACCACCACACTGATGGTTAATTAACCACCACACTGATGGTTAATTAACCACCACACTGATGGTTAATTAACCACCACACTGATGGTTAATTAACCACCACACTGATGGTTAATTAACCACCACACTGATGGTTAATTAACCACCACACTGATGGTTAATTAACCACCACACTGATGGTTAATTAACCACCACACTGATGGTTAATTAACCACCACACTGATGGTTAATTAACCACCACACTGATGGTTAATTAACCACCACACTGATGGTTAATTAGCCACCACACTGCCGGTTAATTAACCACCACACTTATGGTTAATTAACCACCACACTGATGGTTAATTAACCACCACACTGATGGTTAATTAACCACTACACTGATGGTTAATTAACCACCACACTGATGGTTAATTAACCACCACACTGATGGGTAATTAACCACCACACTGATGGGTAATTAACCACCACACTGACGGTTAATTACCCACCACACTGATGGTTAATTAACCACCACACTGATGGTTAATTAACCACCACACTGATGGTTAATTAACCACCACACTGATGGTTAATTAACCACCACACTGATGGTTAATTAATCACCACACTGATGGTTAATTAACCACCACACTGATGGTTAATTAACCACCACACTGATGGTTAATCAACCACCACCCTGATGGTTAATTAACCACCACACTGATGGTTAATTAACCACCACACTGATGGTTAATTAACCACCACACTGCCGGTTAATTAACCATCACACTGCCGGTTAATTAACCACCACACTGATGGTTAATTAACCACGACACTGATGGTTAATTAACCACCACACTGATGGTTAATTAACCACCACACTGATGGTTAATTAACCACCACACTGATGGTTAATTAACCACCACACTGATGGTTAATTAACCACCACACTGATGGTTAATTAACCACCACACTGATGGTTAATTAACCACCACACTGATGGTTAATTAACCACCACACTGATGGTTAATTAACCACCACACTGATGGTTAATTAACCACCACACTGATGGTTAATTAACCACCACACTGATGGTTAATTAACCACCTCACTCATGGTTAATTAACCACCTCACTCATGGTTAATTAACCACCTCACTCATGGTTATATGTAAGCAAAAGTGTCGCAGAATTATACTTTAAAAAAGTATAAGTTCTGGTAAAATAAATTATTAATGAATTGACATTTTAGGTTATTGACGGGACAACCAGATTGTAAATTTGTTTCAAGTTACTACCATTATACAGAGAGGAACTTCGTTCATGTTAAAGAAATAACTTTTGAGCAGCTCCTGTGAGAGTCTTAAATGGTTGAAATTATGCAGGAAGCCACAACACTTCAATATAACTTTGCATAATTACAATAACAACTTCACTAGACACTGACGAAGCTGTCATTAGCACTGTAGTACAATAATGATCATGAAGGATCCAGGAAGGAAGCAAGATCACAGATCCTTCCTCCACTATAGTGCCAGAGAAGGAGAGACTGAGAGATGAATGGGCACTACAGTTTGCTCCAAATTAAATTAAACAAAACAGACAACGAAAATACAATTACAATTTGCTAGGAGGAAAGAGAGGGGATGGAGAAGACAGACAGGAGATCCCAGACCCAGGAAGAAGATCAAATACAGCCTCCCTCACAACTTCCTATAGAAGCCTCCCAACCAGGTCAACCCCAGTGCAACCAAACACTCTAAATCAAAACACCCATGCCACATCCAATGCCCCCACCCACTACATTACAAACTCCACCCCTACAGCAACAACCCATAGTTCCTTACCAGGTCTCCCACTTCCCCAACCACAATATACCTCCCAGACCACAGTCTTAGAAAAGAAGTTGAAGGTGTGGTATACAAATGCAGATGGAATAACAAACAAGTATGAGGAGTGGCAAGAAAGAATCAAAGAGACATCCCCAGACATAATAGCACTCACAGAAACAAAACTCACCAGAATAATAACAGATTCAATCTTTCCATCCGGATACCAAATCCTCAGGAAAGACAGAGGGAGGAGGAGTTGCACTGCTCATTAAAAACCAGTGGGATTTTGAGAAAATGGAAGGAATGGATGGCATGGGCGAAAGGGACTACTTAGTAGGAACAATCCAGTCTGAGGGACATAAGGTGATAATTGCAGTAATGTACAACCCACCACAGAACTGCAGGAGGCCAAGAGAAGAATATGATGAGAGCAACAGAGCAATGATCGACACACTAGCCGAGGTGGCCAGGAGAGCACACATGGGAGGAGCAAAGTTACTAGTTATGGGTGATTTCAATCACAAGGAGATTGACTGGGAAAACCTGGAGCCCCATGGGGGTCCCGAAACATGGAGAGCCAAGATGATGGATGTGGTACTGGAAAACCTCATGCATCAACATGTTAGAGACACTACCAGAGAGAGAGGAGAGGATGAACCAGCAAGACTGGACCTTGTATTCACCATGAGTAGTTCGGACATCGAGGGTATCATGTATGAAAGGCCTCTGGGAGCTAGTGATCATGTGGTTCTGTGCTTCGACTACATAGTTGAGCTCCAAGTGGAGAGAGTAGCAGGAATAGGCTGGGAAAAACCAAACTACAAAAGGGGGAATTACTCAGGCATGAGGAACTTCCTTCAAGACATTCAGTGGGAGAGGGAACTGACATGAAAACCAGTACAAGAAATGATGGACTATGTAGCAACAAAATGCAAGGAGGCAGAGGAGAGGTTTGTTCCCAAGGGAAACAGAAATAATGGGAAGAACAGAACGAGTCCTTGGTTCACCCAAAGGTGTAGGGAGGCAAAAACTAGGTGTACTAGAGAATGGAAAAGGTACAGAAGACAGAGAATTCAGGAAAATAAAGAAATCAGCCGAAGAGCCAGAAACGAATATGCACAGATAAGAAGGGAGGCTCAGAGACAATATGAAAATGACATAGCATCAAAAGTAAAGACTGACCCGAAGCTGTTGTACAGCCACATCAGGAGGAAAACAACAGTCAAGGACCAGGTAATCAGACTGAGGAAGGGTGATGGGGAATTCACAAGAAACGACCAAGAGGTATGTCAGGAGCTCAACACAAGATTTAAAGAGGTATTTACAGTGGAACCCAGTCGGACTCCAGGAAATCAGAACAGGGGGGCACACCCGCAAGTGCTGGATGAGGTACATATAACCAAGGAGGAGGTGAAGAAGCTGCTATGCGAACTTGAACCTCAAAGGCGGTGGGACCAGACAACATCTCTCCATGGGTCCTTAAAGAGGGAGCAGAGATTTTGTGTGAGCCATTAACAAAGATCTTCAATACATCACTTGAAACTGGGCAACTCCCTGAGGTATGGAAAATGGCAAATGTAGTCCCAATTTTTAAAAAGGGAGACAGACATGAGACACTAAACTACAGACCTGTATCACTAACGTGTATAGTATGCAAGGTCATGGAGAAGATCATC
This sequence comes from Cherax quadricarinatus, assembly GCF_038502225.1. Lineage (NCBI taxonomy): Eukaryota > Metazoa > Arthropoda > Malacostraca > Decapoda > Parastacidae > Cherax > Cherax quadricarinatus. Next base: position 28,274 of record NW_027197076.1, on the reverse strand, counting down.
AGGAGGAGAGTGGTGGGGCACCTGGAAAGAAACAAGTGTATAATTGACAACCAGCACGGTTTCAGGGAAGGAAAATCCTGTGTCACAAACCTACTAGAGTTTTATGACAAGGTGACAGAAGTAAGACAAGAGAGAGAGGGGTGGATCGACTGCATATTTTTGGACTGCAAGAAGGCCTTCGACACAGTTCCTCACAAGAGGTTACTGCAAAAGCTAGAGGATCAGGCACACATAACAGGAAAGGCACTGCAATGGATCAGAGAATACCTGTCAGGGAGGCAACAACGAGTCATGGTACGCGACGAGGTGTCAGAGTGGGCGCCTGTGACAAGCGGGGTTCCACAGGGGTCAGTCCTAGGACCTGTGCTGTTCTTGGTATATGTGAACGACATAACGGAAGGGATAGACTCAGAGGTGTCCTTGTTTGCAGATGATGCGAAGTTAATGAGAAGAATCAAATCGGATGAGGATCAGGCAGGACTACAAAGAGACCTGGAGAGGCTACAAGTCTGGTCCAGCAACTGGCTCCTTGAATTTAACCCTGCCAAATGCAAAGTCATGAAGATTGGGGAAGGGCAAAGAAGACCGCAGACACAATATAGTTTAGATGGCCAAAGACTGCAAACCTCACTCAAGGAAAAAGACCTGGGGGTGAGTATAACACCGAGCATATCTCCTGAGGCGCACATCAATCAGATAACTGCTGCAGCATACGGGCGCCTGGCAAACCTACGGATAGCGTTCCGATACCTCAGTAAGGATTCGTTTAAGACTCTGTATACCATTTATGTCAGGCCCATACTGGAGTATGCAGCACCAGTTTGGAATCCACACCTAGTCAAGCACGTCAAGAAATTAGAGAAAGTGCAAAGGTTTGCAACAAGACTAGTCCCAGAGCTACGGGGATTGTCCTACGAAGAAAGGTTGAGGGAAATCGGCCTGACGACACTGGAGGACAGGAGGGTCAGGGGAGACATGATAACGACATATAAAATACTGCACGGAATAGACAAGGTGGACAAAGACGGGATGTTCCAGAGATGGGACACAGACACAAGAGGTCACAATTGGAAGTTGAAGACTCAGATGAATCAAAGGGATGTTAGGAAGTATTTCTTCAGTCATAGAGTAGTCAGGCCGTGGAATAGCCTAGAAAGTGACGTAGTGGAGGCGGGAACCATACATAGTTTTAAGGCTAGGTATGATAGAGCTCATGGGGCAGGGAGAGAGAGGACCTAGTAGCAATCAGCGAAGAGGCGGGGCCAGGAGCTGTGACTCGACCCCTGCAACCACAAATAGGTGAGTACAAATAGGTGAGTACACACACACACACACACACACACACACACACACACACACACACACTGTGTCATAAATCGATGAACTTTTGTTTAAAAACAATGAAAAAGTCCCTAATTCCTCTCAGTTTTCAAAAAAGGTCACCCCTAAATAAAAACTATGAATCACCATATATCTGCGTTACTACTCATAAGTAGCAACTCAGGAAAGTACTAATTGGCTACTCAAATTAATGAAAAATATTAATCACCATACACTTACTTTACTAATCATAAGTAGCAACTCAGAAAATTACTAATTGGCAGCTGTATATACTGGCGTCTACTATTGTTGTTATCATTTTCTCATTGTATTTGACAGAGGAGTGTATCAGTCAGCACCGCTTGTCTGACAATATATTTACAGGTATAGCCTAACAGTGTGGGTTTTATTGTCAATATTTGACATTCATGTCACTGTAAACTTTTACAGTTTCTGGAACTGTTAAGAAATTTCTGAAACGGTATAGAAATTTGTAGAACAATCCAAATCCTGGTATATATAAAAAGCTTTATGAGCAAGCAAATGAACTTATTGCCGTTATATCTGTTTCAAAAATTCAGAATTAAATGTCACACAAGAAAAGTGATACTACCATAAAGAAGAACAAAGATATTTGGACCAATAATTTGTTGGGATTCCCGAAGTCACATAGAAGAGGAATTGTGATTTAAGAACAATCTTCACTAAAAGAAAAATGGAGAATACCTCTCCAAATCCGGATCATTGGACGGTACTAGTTTCTTGGAGTAGAAATCAAAGGAAGAAAGGAGCGAATAGCAAAAATTTCCAAAGAAGTTACAATATTATGGAGGAATACATTGAATTTTCCACATGTGTTAGATCAAGTAATACGAGCAAAGCTTGACAAGGTGATGAAGACTTATGATGAATGTGTCATCAGGGGAAAATATGATGCCCTGAATGAACTTTTTTGATATCACAAAAGTAAATGGCCAATGGTTATCATCTGAAGACAAACAGCTGTACCAGCTTCAAGTGAAAAGCAAATGAGAAGTGGGTTAATCTACAGGTCAAGTTGAAAGTGAAAAAATTATTCATCCTTCAAAAAGACGGAAACTGCCTGCTGAATCAGCTTCAGCATCAACATCTTACGATCATGCATCGAGTGACAGTGGAACTGAATCTGAAGGGAGCGAGTATGAAGATGAAGATGAAAGTACTTCTCCACCAACCAGAAAACACAACAAATGTAAAGTTGCAACCAATTTGGTAACAGCCACGAAAGTATCAACAAGAAAAGCCGCCAAGATATGAAAACAGTTGTCATATAATGGCATTGACATTCCTACACCAAGTCAAGCAGCAATTTACAAGTCAACATACAAAAAGGCTGCTAAACTGAAGAGGAAATGATTGAAAAGTTACAAATAGAAGAAAAGTCTTTACATTTTCATGAAAGCTCACTGAGGAAAATGAGTATCAGGTGGTAGTACTTAAAAATGAAAGAACCGAAGTAAAACTGGATGCAATGCATTTGAAAGATGGCAAATCTGAAACTATTGCTGAAGGAATGGCATGCATCTTAAACACCATAGAGCCCAGTAAGTTTACTCTGTTAAGATGCATCTTAAACACCATAGAGCCCAGTAAGTTTACTCTGTTAAGATGCATCTTAAACATCATATTGCCCAGTAAGTTTACTCTGTTAAGATGCATCTTAAACACAATAGTGCCCAGTAAGTTTACCCTGTTAAGATGCATCTTAAACACAATAGTGCCCAGTAAGTTTACCCTGTTAAGATGCATCTTAAACACAATAGTGCCCAGTAAGTTTACCCTGTTAAGATGCATCTTAAACACAATAGTGCCCAGTAAGTTTACCCTGTTAAGATGCATCTTAAACACAATAGTGCCCAGTAAGTTTACTCTGTTAAGATGCATCTTAAACACCATATGCCCAGTAAGTTTACTCTGTTAAGATGCATCTTAAACACCATAGTAAGTTTACTCTGTTAAGATGCATCTTAAACACATAGAGCCCAGTAAGTTTACTCTGTTAAGATGCATCTTAAACACAATAGTGCCCAGTAAGTTTACTCTGTTTAGATGCATCTTAAACACCATAGTGCCCAGTAAGTTTACTCTGTTTAGATGCATCTTAAACACCATAGTGCCCATTAAGTTTACTCTGTTAAGATGCATCTTAAACACAATAGTGCCCAGTAAGTTTACTCTGTTAAGATGCATCTTAAACACAATAGTGCCCAGTAAGTTTACTCTGTTAAGATGCATCTTAAACACAATAGTGCCCATTAAGTTTACTCTGTTAAGATGCATCTTAAACACAATAGTGCCCAGTAAGTTTACTCTGTTAAGATGCATCTTAAACACAATAGTGCCCAGTAAGTTTACTCTGTTAAGATGCATCTTAAACACAATAGTGCCCAGTAAGTTTACTCTGTTAAGATGCATCTTAAACACAATAGTGCCCAGTAAGTTTACTCTGTTAAGATGCATCTTAAACACAATAGTGCCCAGTAAGTTTACTCTGTCAAGATGAAAATTTGTCCATTATCGGTCATAGTTAAAAACACATGAAAACGTCGGATCCCGAACAATACCTAAGAAATTTTTTCCTGATGGGCTTCAAACTTTCACCGATGGCGGGTTTACTAAAAAAAATTTGGTATTCACTTTGTGCTCTGTAAATTTTAATTTACCAATTTTATTAAATTGGTTTTCATGTAATAACTGGAGAATGCCTCCTCTGATCGGCTTCAAACTCTAAACGCTGGTGAATCTTGTTTTGAATATTTTTATTGAGTGTAGGCTAATTGTTTGCCGATTATCGCTGGTCATCATAATTTTTTTTATTGACTCATTGGTATCTTTCTGGGTATATATATGGGAAATAGTGGTTCACTGTGTTTTTTATTCATCTCTATCACATCAAGTTTTCAAGTAATACGGAAACGTTACTTTTCTCTTTTCGTATAACATAAGTATATGAGAAAGTGTATACACCAAGTATCCCTTTTTTCCGTGTCTTTGGGATAGTAGTGCAGACAGCCAGCACTATGAACACAAGGATAGTAGGGTAGACAGTCAGTACTATGAACACAAGGATAGTAGCGCAGACAGCCAGCACTATGAACACAAGGATAGTAGGGCAGACAACCAGCACTATGAACACAAGGATAGTAGTGCAGACAGCCAGCACTATGAACACAAGGATAGTAGGGTAGACAGCCAGCACTATGAACACAAGGATAGTAGGGCAGACAGCCAGCACTATGAACACAAGGATAGTAGGGCAGACAACCAGCACTATGAACACAAGGATAGTAGTGCAGACAGCCAGCACTATGAACACAAGGATAGTAGGGCAGACAGCCAGCACTATGAACACAAGGATAGTAAGGCAGACAGCCAGAAATATGAACACAAGGATAGTAGGGCAGAGAGCCAGCACAATGAACACAAGGATAGTAGGGCAGACAGCCAGCACTATGAACACAAGGATAGTAGGGCAGACAGCCAGCACTATGAACTCAAGTATAGTATGGCAGACAGCCAGCACTATGAACACAAGGATAGTAGGGCAGACAGCCAGCACTATGAACACAAGGATAGTAGGGCAGACAGCCAGCACTATGAACACAAGGATAGTAGGGCAGACAACCAGCACTATGAACACAAGGATAGTAGTGCAGGCAGCCAGCACTATGAACACAAGGATAGTAGGGCAGACAACCAGCACTATGAACACAAGGATAGTAGTGCAGGCAGCCAACAATATGAACACAAGAATAGTAGTGCAGACAACCAGAATTATGAACACAAGGATAGTAGGGTAGACAGTCAGTACTATGAACACAAGGATAGTAGTGCAGACTACCAGCACTATGAACACAAGGATAGTAGTGCAGACAGCCAGCACTATGAACACAAGAATAACAGTGCAGACAGCCAGCACTATGAACACAAGGATAGTAGGGCAGACAGCCAGCACTATGAACACAAGGATAGTAGGGCAGACAGTACAGCACTATGAGACAGCAGCACTATGAACACAAGAATAGTAGTGCAGACAGCCAGCACTATGAACACAAGGATAGTAGGGCAGACAGCCAGCACTATGAACACAAGGATAGTAGGGCAGACAGCCAGCACTATGAACACAAGAATAACAGTGCAGACAGCCAGCACTATGAACACAAGGATAGTAGTGCAGACAGCGAGCACAATGAACGCAAGGATAATAGGGCAGACAACCAGCACTATGAACACAAGGATAGTAGTGCAGACAGCCAGCACTATGAACACAAGGATAGTAGGGCAGACAGCCAGCACTATGAACACAAGGATAGTAGTGCAGACAGCCAGCACTATGAACACAAGGATAGTAGTGCAGACAGCGAGCACAATGAACGCAAGGATAATAGGGCAGACAACCAGCACTATGAACACAAGGATAGTAGTGCAGACAGCCAGCACTATGAACACAAGGATAGTAGTGCAGACAGCCAGCACTATGAACACAAGGATAGTAGGGCAGACAACCAGCACTATGAACACAAGGATAGTAGTGCAGGCAGCCAGCACTATGAAAACAAGAATAGTAGTGCAGACAACCAGCACTATGAACACAAGGATAGTAGGGTAGACAGTCAGTACTATGAACACAAGGATAGTAGGGCAGACAACCAGCACTATGAACACAAGGATAGTAGGGCAGACAACCAGCACTATGAACACAAGGATTGTAGGGCAGACAACCAGCACTATGAACACGAGGATAGTAGGGCAGACAGCACTATGAACACAAGTATAGTAGGGCAGACAGTCAGCACTATGAACACAAGGATAGTAGTGCAGACAGTCAGCACTATGAACACAAGGATAGTAGAGCAGACAGTCAGCACTATGAACACATGGATAGTAGTGCAAACAGTCAGCACTATGAACACAAGGATAGTAGTGCAGACAGTCAGCACTATGAACACAAGGATAGTAGGGTAGACAGCCAGCACTATGAACACAAGGATAGTAGTGCAGACAGTCAGCACTATGAACACAAGGATAGTAGGGCAGACAGTCAGCACTATGAACACAAGGATAGTAGGGCAGACAGTCAGCACTATGAACACAAGGATAGTAGGGCAGACAGTCAGCACTATGAACACAAGGGTAGTAAGGCAGACAGTCAGCACTATGAACACAAGGATAGTAGTGCAGTCAGCACTATGAACACAAGGATAGTAAGGCAGACAGTCAGCACTATGAACACAAGGATAGTAGTGCAGACAGTGAGCACTATGAACACAAGGATAGTAGTGCAGACAGCCAGTACTATGAACACAAGGATAGTAGGGCAGACAGTCGGCACTATGAACACAAGGATAGTAGTGCAGACAGCCAGCACTATGAACACAAGAATAGTAGTGCAGACAGCCAGCACTATGAACACAAGGATAGTAGGGCAGACAGTCAGCACTATGAACACAAGGATAGTAGGGCAGACAGTCAGCACTATGAACACAAGGATAGTAGGGCAGACAGTCAACACTATGAACACAAGGATAGTAGTGCAGACAGCCAGCACTATGAACACAAGGATAGTAGGGCAGACAGTCAGCACTATGAAAACAAGGTTAGTGGTGCAGACAGTCAGCACTATGAACAAAAGGATAGTAGGGCAGACAGTCAGCACTATGAACACAAGGATAGTAGTGCAGACAGCCAGCACTATGAACACAAGGATAGTAAGGCAGACAGTCAGCACTATGAACACAAGGATAGTAGGGCAGACAGTCACCACTATGAACACAAGGATAGTAGTGCAGACAGTCACCACTATGAACACAAGGATAGTAGTGCAGACAGTCAGCACTATGAACACAAGGATAGTAGAGCAGACAGTCAGCACTATGAACACAAGGATAGTAGTGCAAAAAGTCAGCACTATGAACACAAGGATAGTAGGGCAGACAGTCAGAACTATGAACACAAGGATAGTAGTGCAGACAGCCAGCACTATGAACGCAAGGATAGTAGGGCAGACAGTCCACACTATGAACACAAGGTTAGTAGGGCAGACAGTCAGCACTATGAACACAAGGATAGTAGTGCAGACAGTAAGCACTATGAACACAAGGATAGTAGTGCAGACAGTCAGCACTATGAACACAAGGATAGTAGTGCAGACAGCCAGCACTATGAACACAAGGATAGTAGGCAGTCAGCACTATGAACACAAGGATAGTAGTGCAGACAGTCAGCACTATGAACAAAAGGATAGTAGTACAGACAGTCAGCACTATGAACAAAAGGATAGTAGTACAGACAGCCAGCACTATAAACACAAGGATAGTAGTGCAGACAGCCAGCACTATGAACACAAGGATAGTGGGGCAGACAGTCAGCACTATGAACACAAATATAGTAGGGCAGACAGTCAGCACTATGAACGCAAGGATAGTAGTGCAGACAGCCAGCACTACGAAGACAAGGATAGTAGGGAAGACAGTCAGCACTATGAACACAAGGTTAGTAGGGCAGACAGTCAGCACTATGAACAGCACTATGAACACAAGGATAGTAGTGCAGACAGTCAGCACTATGAACACAAGGATAGTAGAGCAGACAGTCAGCACTATGAACACAAGGATAGTAGTGCAAACAGTCAGCACTATGAACACAAGGATAGTAGTGCAGACAGTCAGCACTATGAACACAAGGATAGTAGGGCAGACAGCCAGCACTATGAACACAAGGATAGTAGTGCAGTCAGCACTATGAACACAAGGATAGTAGGGCAGACAGTCAGCACTATGAACACAAGGATAATAAGGCAGACAGTCAGCACTATGAACACAAGGATAGTAGGGCAGACAGGCAGCACTATGAACACAAGGATAGTAGTGAACGCAAGGATAATAGGGCAGACAACCAGCAGTATGAACACAAGGATAGTAGTGCAGACAGCCAGCACTATGAACACAAGGATAGTAGCAGCACTATGAACACAAGGATAGTAGTGCAGGCAGCCAGCACTATGAACACAAGAATAGTAGTGCAGACAGTCAGCACTATGAACACAAGGATAGTAAGGCAGACAGTCAGCACTATGAACACAAGGATAGTAGTGCAGACAGTCAGCACTATGAACACAAGGATAGTAGTTCAGACAGTCAGCACTATGAACACAAGGATAGTAGAGCAGACAGTCAGCACTATGAACACAAGGATAGTAGTGCAAACAGTAAGCACTATGAACACAGGGATAGTAGTGCAGACTGTCAGCACTATGAACACAAGGATAGTAGGGCAGACAGCCAGCACTATGAACACAAGGATAGTAGTGCAGACAGTCAGCACTATGAACACAAGGATAGTAAGGCAGACAGTCAGCACTATGAACACAAGGATAGTAGGGCAGACAGTCAGCACTAAGAACACAAGGATAGTAAGGCAGACAGTCAGCACTATGAACACAAGGATAGTAGGGCAGACAGCCAGCACTATGAACACAAGGATAGTAGTGCAGTCAGCACTGTGAACACAAGGATAGTAAGGCAGACAGTCAGCACTATGAACACAAGGATAGTAGTGCAGACAGTCTGCACTATGAACACAAGGATAGTAGTGCAGACAGTCAGCACTATGAACACAAGGATAGTAGTGCAGACAGCCAGCACTATGAACACAAGGATAGTAGGGCAGACAGTCGGCACTATGAACCCAAGGATAGTAGGGCAGACAGTCAGCACTATGAACACAAGGATAGTAGTGCAGACAGCCAGCACTATGAACACAAGGATAGTAGGGCAGACAGTCAGCACTATGAACACAAGGATAGTAGTGCAAACAGTCAGCACTATGAACACAAGGATAGTAGGGCAGACAGTCAGCACTATGAACACAAGGATAGTAGTGCAGACAGCCAGCACTATGAACACAAGGATAGTAGGGCAGACAGTCAGCACTATGAACACAAGGTTAGTAGGGCAGACAGTCAGCACTATGAACACAAGGATAGTAGTGCAGACAGTCAGCACTATGAACACAAGGATAGTAGAGCAGACAGTCAGCACTATGAACACAAGGATAGTAGTGCAAACAGTCAGCACTATGAACACAAGGACAATAGGGCAGACAGTCAGCACTATGAACACAAGGATAGTAGTGCAGACAGCCAGCACAATGAACACAAGGATAGTAGGGCAGACAGTCAACACTATGAACACAAGGTTAGTAGGGCAGACAGTCAGCACTATGAACACAAGGATAGTAGTGCAGACAGTCAGCACTATGAACACAAGGGTAGTAGTGCAGACAGTCAGCACTATGAACACAAGGATAGTAGAGCAGATAGTCAGCACTATGAACACAAGGATAGTAGTGCAAACAGTCAGCACTATATACACAAGGATAGTAGTGCAGACAGTCAGCACTATGAACACAAGGATAGTAGGGCAGACAGTCAGCACTATGAACACATGGATAGTAGAGCAGACAGCTAGCGCTATGAACACAAGGATAGTAGGGCAGACAGTCAGCACTATGAAGACAAGGATAGTAGGGCAGACAGTCAGCACTATGAACACAAGGATAGTAGGGCAGACAGTCAGCACTATGAACACAAAGATAGTAGTGCAGACAGTCAGCACTACGAACACAAGGACAGTAGTGCAGACAGTCAGCACTATGAACACAAGGATAGTAGTGCAGACAGTCAGCACTATGAACACAAGGATAGTAGTGCAGACAGTCAGCACTATGAACACAAGGATAGTAGGGCAGACAGTCAGCACTATGAACACAAGGATAGTAGTGCAAACAGTCAGCACTATGAACACAAGGATAGTAGTGCAGACAGTCAGCACTATGAACACAAGGATAGTAGTGAGACACCAGCACTATGAACACAAGGATAGTAGTGCAGACAGTCAGCACTATGAACACAAGGATAGTAGTGCAGACAGCCAGCACTATGAACACAAGGATAGTAGGGCAGACAACCAGCACTATGAACACAAGGATAGTAGTGCAAACAGTCAGCACTATGAACACAAGGATAGTAGTGCAGACAGTCAGCACTATGAACACAAGGATAGTAGTGCAGACAGTCAGCACTATGAACACAAGGATAGTAGGGCAGACAGTCAGCAGTATGAACACAAGGATAGTAGAGCAGACAGCCAGCGCTATGAACACAAGGATAGTAGGGCAGACAGTCAGCACTATGAACACAAGGATAGCAGGGCAGACAGTCAGCACTATGAACACAAGGATAGTAGGGCAGACAGTCAGCACTATGAACACAAGGATAGTAGTGCAGACATTCAGCACTATGAACACAAGGATAGTAGTGCAGACAGTCAGCACTATGAACACAAGGATAGTAGGGCAGACAGTCAGCACTATGAACACAAGGATAGTAGGGCAGACAGTCAGCACTATGAACACAAGGATAGTAGAGCAGACAGTCAGCACTATGCACACAAGGATAATAGCGCAGACAGTCAGCACTATGAACACAAGGATAGTAGGGCAGACAGTCAGCACTATGAACACAAGGATAATAGGGCAGTCAGCCAGCACTATGAACGCAAGGATAGTAGGGCAGACAGTCAGCACTATGAACACAAGGATAGTAGGGCAGTCAGCCAGCACTATGAACGCAAGGATAGTAGGGCAGACAGCCAGCACTATGAACACAAGGATAGTAGGGCAGACAGCCAGCACTATGAACACAAGGATAGTAGGGCAGACAGCCAGCACTATGAACACAAGGATAGTAGGGCAGACAGTCAGCACTATGAACACAAGGATAGTAGTGCAGACAGTCAGCACTATGAACACAAGGATGGTAGAGCAGACAGTCAGCACTATGAGCACAAGGATAGTAGTGCAAACAGTCAGCACTATGAACACAAGGATAGTAGGGCAGACAGTCAGCACTATGAACACAAGGATAGTAGTGCAGACAGCCAGCACTATGAACACAAGGATAGTAGGGCAGACAGTCAACACTATGAACACAAGGTTAGTAGGGCAGACAGTCAGCACTATGAACACAAGGATAGTAGTGCAGACAGTCAGCACTATGAACACAAGGATAGTAGTGCAGACAGTCAGCACTATGAACACAAGGATAGTAGAGCAGACAGTCAGCACTATGAACACAAGGATAGTAGTGCAAACAGTCAGCACTATATACACAAGGATAGTAGTGCAGACAGTCAGCACTATGAACACAAGGATATTAATGCAGTCAGCACTATGACCACAAGGATAGTAGGGCAGACAGTCAGCACTATGAACACAAGGATAGTAGAGCAGACAGCCAGCGCTATGAACACAAGGATAGTAGGGCAGACAGTCAGCACTATGAACACAAGGATAGTAGGGCAGACAGTCAGCACTACGAACACAAGGATAGTAGGGCAGACAGTCAGCACTATGAACACAAGGATATGAGACACAACTACGAACACAAGATAGTAGTGCAGACAGAGCACTATGAACACAAGGATAGTAGTGCAGACAACCAGCACTATTAACACAAGGATAGTAGTGCAGACAGTCAGCACTATGAACACAAGGATAGTAGGGCAGACAGTCAGCACTATGAACACAAGGATAGTAGTGCAGACAGTCAGCACTATGAACACAAGGATAGTAGTGCAGACAGTCAGCACTATGAACACAAGGATAGTAGGGCAGACAGTCAGCACTATGAACACAAGGATAGTAGGGCAGACAGTCAGCGCTATGAACACAAGGATAGTAGGGCAGACAGTCAGCACTATGAACACAAGGATAGTAGTGCAGGCAGCCAGCACTATGAACACAAGAATAGTAGGGCAGACAGTCAGCACTATGAACACAAGGATAGTAGGGCAGACAGTCAGTGCTATGAACACAAGGATAGTAGGGCAGACAGAACACAAGGATAGTAGGGCAGACAACCAGCACTATGAACACAAGGATAGTAGGGCAGACACACTATGAACACAAGGATAGTAGTGCAGACAGCACAATGAACACAAGCACAGTCAGCACTATGAACACAAGGATAGTAGGGCAGACAGCACTATGAACACAAGGATATAGAGACAGCCAACTATGAACACAAGGATAGTAGGGCAGACAGTCAGCACTATGAACACAAGGATAGCAGGGCAGACAGTCAGCACTATGAACACAAGGATAGTAGGGCAGACAGTCAGCACTATGAACACAAGGATAGTAGTGCAGACAGTCAGCACTATGAACACAAGGATAGTAGGGCAGACAGTCAGCACTATGAACACAAGGATAGTAGGGCAGACAGTCAGCACTATGAACACAAGGATAGTAGGGCAGACAGTCAGCACTATGAACACAAGGATAATAGGGCAGTCAGCCAGCACTATGAACACAAGGATAGTAGGGCAGACAGCCAGCACTATGAACACAAGGATAGTAGGGCAGACAGCCAGCACTATGAACACAAGGATAGTAGGGCAGACAGCCAGCACTATGAACACAAGGATAGTAGGGCAGACAGCCAGCACTATGAACACAAGGATAGTAGGGCAGACAGCCAGCACTATGAACACAAGGATAGTAGTGCAGACAGCCAGCACTATGAACACAAGGATAGTAGTGCAGACAGCCAGCACTATGAACACAAGGATAGTAGGGCAGACAACCAGCACTATGAACACAAGGATAGTAGTGCAGACAGCCAGCACTATGAACACAAGGATACTAGGGCAGACAGTCAGCACTATGAACACAAGGATAGTAGGGCAGAGAGTCAGCACTATGAACACAAGGATAGTAGGGCAGACAGCCAGCACTATATACACAAGGATAGTAGGGCAGACAGCCAGCACTATGAACACAAGGATAGCAGTGCAGACAGCCAGCACTATGAACACAAGGATAGTAGGGCAGACAGCCAGCACTATGAACACAAGGATAGTAGGGCAGACAGCCAGCACTATGAACACAAGGATAGTAGTGCAGACAGCCAGCACTATGAACACAAGGATAGTAGGGCAGACAGCCAGCACTATGAACACAAGGATAGTAGGGCAGACAGCCAGCACTATGAACACAAGGATAGTAGTGCAGACAGCCAGCACTATGAACACAAGGATAGTAGGGCAGACAGCCAGCACTATGAACACAAGGATAGTAGTGCAGACAGCCAGCACTATGAACACAAGGATAGTAGTGCAGACAGCCAGCACTATGAACACAAGGATAGTAGTGCAGACAGCCAGCACTATGAACACAAGGATAGTATGGCAGACAGCCAGAACTATGAACACAAGGATAGTAGGGCAGAGAGCCAGCACTATGAACACAAGGATAGTAGGGCAGACAGCCAGCACTATGAACACAAGGATAGTAGGGCAGACAACCAGCACTATGAACACAAGGATAGTATGGCAGACAGCCAGAACTATGAACACAAGGATAGTAGGGCAGAGAGCCAGCACTATGAACACAAGGATAGTAGGGCAGACAGCCAGCACTATGAACAGAAGGAAAGTAGGGCAGACAGCCAGCACTATGAACATAAGGATAGTATGGCAGACAACCAGCACTATGAACAGAAGGATAGTAGGGCAGACAGTCAGCACTATGAACACAAGGATAGTAGGGCAGACAGCCAGCACTGTGAACACAAGGATAGTAGGGCAGACAACCAGCACTATGAACACAAGGATAGTAGTGCAGACAGCCAGCACTATGAACACAAGGATAGTAGGGCAGACAGCCAGCACTATGAACACAAGAATAGTAGTGCAGACAGCCAGCACTATGAACACAAGAATAGTAGGGCAGACAGCCAGCACTATGAACACAAGGATAGTAGGGCAGACAGCCAGCACTATGAACACAAGGATGGTAGGGCAGACAGCCAGCACTATGAACACAAGGATAGTAGGGCAGACAACCAGCACTATGAACACAAGGATAGTAGTGCAGGCAGCCAGCACTATGAACACAAGGATAGTAGGGCAGACAACCAGCACTATGAACACAAGGATAGTAGTGCAGGCAGCCAGCACTATGAACACAAGAATAGTAGTGCAGACAACCAGAATTATGAACACAAGGATAGTAGGGTAGACAGTCAGTACTATGAACACAAGGATAGTAGTGCAGACTACCAGCACTATGAACACAAGGATAGTAGTGCAGACAGCCAGCACTATGAACACAAGAATAACAGTGCAGACAGCCAGCACTGTGAACACAAGGATAGTAGGGCAGACAGCCAGCACTATGAACACAAGGATAGTAGGGCAGACAGTCAGTACCATGAACACAAGGATAATAGGGCAGACAGCCAGCACGATGAACACAAGAATAGTAGTGCAGACAGCCAGCACTATGAACACAAGGATAGTAGGGCAGACAGCCAGCACTATGAACACAAGGATAGTAGGGCAGACAGCCAGCACTATGAACACAAGAATAACAGTGCAGACAGCCAGCACAATGAACGCAAGGATAATAGGGCAGACAACCAGCACTATGAACACAAGGATAGTAGTGCAGACAGCCAGCACTATGAACACAAGGATAGTAGGGCAGACAGCCAGCACTATGAACACAGGGATAGTAGTGCAGACAGCCAGCACTATGAACACAAGGATAGTAGTGCAGACAGCGAGCACAATGAACGCAAGGATAATAGGGCAGACAACCAGCACTATGAACACAAGGATAGTAGTGCAGACAGCCAGCACTATGAACACAAGGATAGTAGTGCAGACAGCCAGCACTATGAACACAAGGATAGTAGGGCAGACAACCAGCACTATGAACACAAGGATAGTAGTGCAGGCAGCCAGCACTATGAACACAAGAATAGTAGTGCAGACAACCAGCACTATGAACACAAGGATAGTAGTGCAGGCAGCCAGCACTATGAACACAAGAATAGTAGTGCAGACAACCAGCACTATGAACACAAGGATAGTAGGGTAGACAGTCAGTACTATGAACACAAGGATACTAGGGCAGACAACCAGCACTATGAACACAAGGATAGTAGGGCAGACAACCAGCACTATGAACACAAGGATAGTAGGGCAGACAACCAGCACTATGAACACGAGGATAGTAGGGCAGACAGCACAATGAACACAAGTATAGTAGGGCAGACAGTCAGCACTATGAACACAAGGATAGTAGGGCAGAGAGTCAGCACTATGAACACAAGGATAGTAGGGCAGACAGCCAGCACTATGAACACAAGGATAGTAGGGCAGACAGCCAGCACTATGAACACAAGGATAGCAGTGCAGACAGCCAGCACTATGAAAACAAGGAGAGTAGGGCAGACAGCCAGCACTATGAACACAAGGATAGTAGGGCAGACAACCAGCACTATGAACACAAGGATAGTAGTGCAGACAGCCAGCACTATGAACACAAGGATAGTAGGGCAGACAGCCAGCACTATGAACACAAGAATAGCAGTGCAGACAGCCAGCACTATGAACACAAGGATAGTAGTGCAGACAGCCAGCACTATGAACACAAGGATAGTAGGGCAGACAGCCAGCACTATGAACACAAGGATAGTAGTGCAGACAGCCAGCACTATGAACACAAGGATAGTAGGTCAGACAGTCAGCACTATGAACACAAGGATAGTAGTGCAGATAGCCAGCACTATGAACACAAGGATAGTAGGGCAGACAACCAGCACTATGAACACAAGGATAGTAGGGCAGACAGCAAGCACTATGAACACAAGGATAGTAGTGCAGACAGCCAGCACTATGAACACAAGGATAGTAGGGCAGACAGCCAGCACTATGAACACAAGGATAGTAGTGCAGATAGCCAGCACTATGAACACAAGGATAGTAGTGTAGACAGCCAGCACTATGAACACAAGGATAGTAGGGCAGACAGCCAGCACTATGAACACAAGGATAGTAGTGCAGACAGCCAGCACTATGAACACAAGGATAGTAGGGCAGACAGCCAGCACTATGAACACAAGGATAGTAGTGCAGATAGCCAGCACTATGAGCACAAGGATAGTAGGGCAGACAGCCAGCACTATGAACACAAGGATAGTAGTGCAGACAGCCAGCACTTTGAACACAAGGATAGTAGTGCAGAGAGCCAGCACTATGAACACAAGGATAGTAGGGCAGACAGCCAGCACTATGAACACAAGGATAGTAGTGCAGACAGCCAGCACTATGAACACAAGGATAGTAGTGCAGACAGCCAGCACTATGAACACAAGGATAGTATGGCAGACAGCCAGAACTATGAACACAAGGATAGTAGGGCAGAGAGCCAGCACTATGAACACAAGGATAGTAGGGCAGACAGCCAGCACTATGAACACAAGGATAGTAGGGCAGACAACCAGCACTATGAACACAAGGATAGTATGGCAGACAGCCAGAACTATGAACACAAGGATAGTAGGGCAGAGAGCCAGCACTATGAACACAAGGATAGTAGGGCAGACAGCCAGCACTATGAACAGAAGGAAAGTAGGGCAGACAGCCAGCACTATGAACATAAGGATAGTATGGCAGACAACCAGCACTATGAACAGAAGGATAGTAGGGCAGACAGTCAGCACTATGAACACAAGGATAGTAGGGCAGACAGCCAGGACTGTGAACACAAGGATAGTAGGGCAGACAACCAGCACTATGAACACAAGGATAGTAGTGCAGACAGCCAGCACTATGAACACAAGGATAGTAGGGCAGACAGCCAGCACTATGAACACAAGAATAGTAGTGAAGACAGCCAGCACTATGAACACAAGAATAGTAGGGCAGACAGCCAGCACTATGAACACAAGGATAGTAGGGCAAACAGCCAGCACTATGAACACAAGGATAGTAGGGCAGACAGCCAGCACTATGAACACAAGAATAGTAGTGCAGACAGCCAGCACTATGAACACAAGGATAGTAGGGCAGACAGCCAGCACTATGAACACAAGGATAGTAGGGCAGACAGCCAGCACTATGAACACAAGAATAGTAGTGCAGACAGCCAGCACTATGAACACAAGGATAGTAGGGCAGACAGCCAGCACTATGAACACAAGGATAGTAGTGCAGACAGCCAGCACTATGAAAACAAGGATAGTAGGGCAGACAGCCAGCACTATGAACACAAGAATAACAGTGCAGACAGCCAGCACTATGAACACAAGGATAGTAGTGCAGACAGCGAGCACAATGAACGCAAGGATAATAGGGCAGACAACCAGCACTATGAACACAAGGATAGTAGTGCAGACAGCCAGCACTATGAACACAAGGATAGTAGGGCAGACAGCCAGCACTATGAACACAGGGATAGTAGTGCAGACAGCCAGCACTATGAACACAAGGATAGTAGGGCAGACAACCAGCACTATGAACACAAGGATAGTAGTGCAGACAACCAGCACTATGAACACAAGAATAGTAGTGCAGACAACCAGCACTATGAACACAAGGATAGTAGGGTAGACAGTCAGTACTATGAACACAAGGATAGAAGGGCAGACCACCAGCACTATGAACACAAGGATAGTAGGGCAGACAACCAGCACTATGAACACAAGGATAGTAGGGCAGACAACCAGCACTATGAACACGAGGATAGTAGGGCAGACAGCACTATGAACACAAGTATAGTAGGGCAGACAGTCAGCACTATGAACACAAGGATAGTAGGGCAGAGAGTCAGCACTATGAACACAAGGATAGTAGGGCAGACAGCCAGCACTATGAACACAAGGATATTAGGGCAGACAGCAAGCACTATGAACACAAGGATAGCAGTGCAGACAGCCAGCACTATGAACATAAGGATAGTAGGGCAGACAGCCAGCACTATGAACACAAGGATTGTAGTGCAGACAGCGAGCACAATGAACGCAAGGATAGTAGGGCAGACAACCAGCACTATGAACACAAGGATAGTAGTGCAGAGAGCCAGCACTATGAACACAAGGATAGTAGGGCAGACAGCCAGCACTATGAACACAAGGATAGTAGTGCAGATAGCCAGCATTATGAACACAAGGATAGTAGGGCAGACAACCAGCACTATGAACACAAGGATAGTAGTGCAGGCAGCCAGGACTATGAACACAAGAATAGTAGCGCAGACAACCAGTACTATGAACACAAGGATAGTAGGGCAGACAGCCAGCACTATGAACACAAGGATAGTAGGGCAGACAGCCAGAACTATGAACACAACGATAGTAGGGCAGAGAGCCAGCACTATGAACACAAGGATAGTAGGGCAGACAGCCAGCACTATAAACACAAGGATAGTAGGGCAGACAGCCAAGCACTATGAACACAAGGATAGTATGGCAGACAGCCAGCACTATGAACACAAGGATAGTAGGGCAGACAGTCAGCACTATGAACACAAGGATAGTAGGGCAGACAGCCAGCACTATGAACACAAGGATAGTAGGGCAGACAACCAGCACTATGAACACAAGGATAGTAGTGAAGGCAGCCAGCACTATGAACACAAGAATAGTAGTGTAGATAACCAGCACTATGAACACAACGATAGTAGGGTAGACAGTCAGTACTATGAACCCAAGGATAGTAGTGCAGACTACCAGCACTATGAACACAAGGATAATAGGGCAGACAGCCAGCACTATGAACACAAGAATAGTAGTGCAGACAGCCAGCACTATGAACACAAGGATAGTAGGGCAGACAGTCAGCACTATGAACACAAGGATAGTAGTGCAGACAGCCAGCACTATGAACGCAAGGATAGTAGGGCAGACAGCCAGCACTATGAACACAAGAATAACAGTGCAGACAGCCAGCACTATGAACACAAGGATGGTAGTGCAGACAGCGAGCACAATGAACGCAAGGATAATAGGGCAGACAACCAGCAGTATGAACACAAGGATAGTAGTGCAGACAGCCAGCACTATGAACACAAGGATAGTAGGGCAGACAGCCAGCACTATGAACACAAGGATAGTAGTGCAGACAGCCAGCACTATGAACACAAGGATAGTAGGGCAGACAGCCAGCACTATGAACACAAGGATAGTAGTGCAGACAGCCAGCACTATGAACACAAGGATAGTAGGGCAGACAACCAGCACTATGAACACAAGGATAGTAGTGCAGGCAGCCAGCACTATGAACACAAGAATAGTAGTACAGACAACCAGCACTATGAACACAAGGATAGTAGGGTAGACAGTCAGTGCTATGAACACAAGGATTGTAGGGCAGACAACCAGCACTATGAACACAAGGATAGTAGGGCAGACAACCAGCACTATGAACACGAGGATAGTAGGGCAGACAGCACTATGAACACAAGTATAGTAGGGCAGACAGTCAGCACTATGAACACAAGGATAGTAGGGCAGACAGCCAGCACTATGAACACAAGGATAGTAGGGCAGACAGCACTATGAACACAAGTATAGTAGGGCAGAGAGTCAGCACTATGAACACAAGGATAGTAGGGCAGACAGCCAGCACTATGAACACAAGGATAGTAGGGCAGACAGCCAGCACTATGAACACAAGGATAGCAGTGCAGACAGCCAGCACTATGAACACAAGGATAGTAGGGCAGACAGCCAGCACTATGAACACAAGAATAGCAGTGCAGACAGCCAGCACTATGAACACAAGGATAGTAGTGCAGACAGCGAGCACAATGAACGCAAGGATAGTAGGGCAGACAACCAGCACTATGAACACAAGGATAGTAGTGCAGACAGCCAGCACTATGAACACAAGGATAGTAGGGCAGACAGCCAGAACTATGAATACAAGGATAGTAGTGCAGATAGCCAGCACTATGAACACAAGGATAGTAGGGCAGAGAACCAGCACTATGAACACAAGGATAGTAGTGCAGGCAGCCAGCACTATGAACACAAGAATAGTAGTGCAGAAAACCAGCACTATGAACACAAGGATAGTAGGGCAGACAGCCAGCACTATGAACACAAGGAGAGTAGGGCAGACAACCAGCACTATGAACACAAGGATAGTAGGGCAGACAGCACTATAAACACAAGGATAGTAGGGCAGACAGCCAGCACTATGAACACAAGGATAATAGGGCAGACAACCAGCACTGTGAACACAAGGATAGTAGGGCAGAGAGTCAGCACTATGAACACAAGGATAGTAGGGCAGAGAGTCAGCACTATGAACACAAGGATAGTAAGGCAGACATCCAGCACTATGAACACAAGGATAGTAAGGCAGACATCCAGCACTATGAACACAAGGATAGTAGGGCAGACAGCCAGCACTATGAACACAAGGATAGTAGGGCAGACAGTCAGCACTATTAACACAAGGATAGTAAGGCAGACATCCAGCACTATGAACACAAGGATAGTAGGGCAGACAGCCAGCACTATGAACACAAGGTTAGTAGGGCAGACAGCCAGCACTATGAACACAAGGATAGTAAGGCAGACATCCAGCACTATGAACACAAGGATAGTAGGGCAGACAGCCAGCACTATGAACACAAGGATAGTAGGGCAGACAGTCAGCACTATGAACACAAGGATAGTAAGGCAGACATCCAGCACTATGAACACAAGGATAGTAGGGCAGACAGCCAGCACTATGAACACAAGGATAGTAGGGCAGACAGCCAGCACTATGAACACAAGGATAGTAGGGAAGACAACCAGCACTATGAACACAAGGATAGTAGGGCAGACAGCCAGCACTATGAACACAAGGATAGTAGTGCAGACAGCCTGCACTGTGAACACAAGGATAGTAGTGCAGACAACCAGCACTATGAACACAAGGATAGTAGTGCAGACAGCCAGCACTATGAACACAAGGATAGTAGGGCAGACAGCCAGCACTATGAACACAAGGATAGTAGGGCAGACAGCCAGCACTATGAACACAAGGATAGTAGGGCAGACAGCCAGCACTATGAACACAAGGATATTAGTGCAGACAGCCAGCACTATGAACACAAGGATAGTAGTGCAGACAACCAGCACTATGAACACAAGGATAGTAGGGCAGACAGCCAGCACTATGAACACAAGGATAGTAGGGCAGACAGCCAGCACTATGAACACAAGGATAGTAGGGCAGACAGCCAGCACTATGAACACAAGGATAGTAGGGCAGACAGACAGCACTATGAACACAAGGATAGTAGTGCAGACAGCCAGCACTATGAACACAAGGATAGTAGTGCAGACAACCAGCACTATGAACACAAGGATAGTAGTGCAGACAGCCAGCACTATGAACACAAGGATAGTAGGGCAGACAGCCAGCACTATGAACAAAAGGATAGTAGGGCAGACAGCCAGCACTATGAACACAAGGATAGTAGGGCAGACAGCCAGCACTATGAACACAAGGATAGTAGTGCAGACAGCCAGCACTATGAACACAAGGATAGTAGTGCAGACAACCAGCACTATGTACACAAGGATAGTAGGGCAGACAGCCAGCACTATGAACACAAGGATAGTAGGGCAGACAGCCAGCACTATGAACACAAGGATAGTAGGGCAGACAGCCAGCACTATGAACACAAGGATAGTAGTGCAGACAACCAGCACTATGAACACAAGAATATTAGTGCAGACAACCAGCACTATGAACACAAGGATAGTAGTGCAGACAGCCATCACTATGAACACAAGGATAGTAGAGCAGACAACCAGCACTATGAACACAAGGATAGTAGGGCAGACAGCCAGCACTATGAACACAAGGATAGTAGAGCAGACAACCAGCACTATGAACACAAGGATAGTAGTGCAGACAACCAGCACTATGAACACAAGGATAGTAGTGCAGACAACCAGCACTATGAACACAAGGATAGTAGTGCAGACAGCCAGCACTATGAACACAAGGATAGTAGTGCAGGCAGCCAGCACTATGAACACAAGGATAGTAGTGCAGACACCCAGCACTATGAACACAAGGATAGTAGTGCAGACAGCCAGCACTATGAACACAAGGATAGTAGTGCAGACAACCAGCACTATGTACACAAGGATAGTAGGGCAGACAGCCAGCACTATGAACACAAGGATAGTAGAGCAGACAGCCAGCACTATGAACACAAGGATAGTAGTGCAGACAGCCAGCACTATGAACACAAGGATAGTAGGGCAGACAGCCAGCACTATGAACACAAGGATAGTAGGGCAGACAGCCAGCACTATGAACACAAGGATAGTAGGGCAGACAGTCAGCACTATGAACACAAGGATAGTAGGGCAGACAGCCAGCACTATGAACACAAGGATAGTAGGGCAGACAGCCAGCACTATGAACACAAGGATAGTAGGGCAGACAGCCAGCACTATGAACACAAGGATAGTAGGGCAGACAGTCAGCACTATGAACACAAGGATAGTAGGGCAGACAGTCAGCACAACGTGAAGACTGTGCCACTAGTTGACCCTAAGAAAATTCTGCTGCTACAACGCCACATCAAATTAGGAGCATATTTTTTGTTTAATAAAATAATTTGGCTTGATTCATGTTGATTTGGAATTCATATGTTCTTAAAACTACCAGAATGTGATTTTCCATGATTACTTGCCTAATTTTAATAAATTAACAGTTTATTAAAAATTCACATTTTTTTTCATTAATTTGTATTTTATTCAAAATCCTTACGTGATAGAGGAAAATGATTTAGATATTTACAGTCAGCAGCCCAAGACTATGTAAGATGGCAACCATGAATAAAAATAAAAATTAAAAACATTCCAAATGCAGACCCGTGATTAGTTAATTTCAGTGAAGAAACTGTGAAAATTTAAATATCGCTTTCCACGCGATAATTTGTAAATGGCTCATCCGAGAGACTTCAAACCTTCAGCACAGATATATTTTTCAGGTGGTTATAGGAAGCTTATTACCACACTGTGTAAGTGCCACTGCAATCCCTCTCTTGTTAATTATTTATTGTTCTTAGACGATTAAACATAATATAAATGAGAAACAGAATGTATGAAATTAATTGTAATGTATATGAGAAACATGGGAAACTTCTGTTTTATAATTTAAATTAAAAAAAAAACCACAATACCGTGAGTGACACAATACCGTGAGTGACACAATACCGTGAGTGACACAATACCGTGAGTGACACAATACCGTGAGTGACACAGTACCGTGAGTGACACAATACCGTGAGTGACACAGTACCGTGAGTGACACAATACCGTGAGTGACACAATACCGTGAGTGGCACAATACCGTGAGTGACACAATACCGTGAGTGACACAGTACCGTGAGTGACACAATACCGTGAGTGACACAATACCGTGAGTGGCACAATACCGTGAGTGACACAATACCGTGAGTGACACAGTACCGTGAGTGACACAATACCGTGAGTGACACAATACCGTGAGTGGCACAATACCGTGAGTGACACAATACCGTGAGTGACACAGTACCGTGAGTGACACAATACCGTGAGTGACACAATACCGTGAGTGACACAATACCGTGAGTGACACAATACCGTGAGTGACACAGTACCGTGAGTGGAACAATACCGTGAGTGACACAATACCGTGAGTGACACAATACCGTGAGTGACACAATACCGTGAGTGACACAATACCGTGAGTGACACAGTACCGTGAGTGACACAATACCGTGAGTGACACAGTACCGTGAGTGACACAATACCGTGAGTGACACAGTACCGTGAGTGACACAATACCGTGAGTGACACAATACCGTGAGTGGCACAATACCGTGAGTGGAACAATACCGTGAGTGGAACAATACCGTGAGTGGAACAATACCGTGAGTGGAACAATACCGTGAGTGGCACAATACCGTGAGTGGAACAATACCGTGAGTGGGACAATACCGTGAGTGGAACAATACCGTGAGTGGAACAATACCGTGAGTGGAACAATACCGTGAGTGGCACAATACCGTGAGTGGAACAATACCGTGAGTGGCACAATACCGTGAGTGGAACAATACCGTGAGTGGGACAATACCGTGAGTGGAACAATACACAACCAACTCCTAAATACGAGAAGGAAATTTATAATTACATTTTCGTCAGACTTGGACCATTAACTAGTCACACTTGGCTAATTGATGGGGGGGGAGTGCTCTCAAGCGCTCTCAAGAAAAATTCGAAAATTTATGAAAATGAGTTATTCATATAGAAAAATAGCTTAACTCTTTGGCAACACAATGGTACAAGAATCAATGTTCTACAACGTTTCTACAAGAAATTATAGTCATTTATATCAGGTATGGTGGCGGCGATGTAGGTAGCGCGTCTGTTCTCAACCTATGTATTTTTTGGAATTTTTTCCTTGTTTTTTATTGCTTTTTCTTTGCATTATTCTTTCTAATATAATAATTGATTATTTGGCATCATATAAGAGTAGTTGGAGCTTATCAATAGACGTCTAGCCTATCGGGAAGCACCTAGGTACACTCGGCAGTGATCCCTCTCCAGAGAGTGCCAGGTGAAATCACTTCATTATTACGCTTATATCAGCTTATATATTAACTATACGGCTTATTTATCTATCAGAATTGATCTAATATGATATAATAATCACTGTAAATAACAAACAAACATGTTATATACTCTAGACTGAATAAAATAGGCCATAATATAGCGAGAGTCCACCAGCAATATTTCGATATAAAAAAGTTACTCCTCGTCTCCATGTTGTATTGTTTGGTCTGTGAGTGAGAGAAAACGATGTTTTGAAGAGGATAACTGCACTAGAACATCAGTTTACTAAGAAATACACCGAAACAAACGCGATTTTCGCGAAAAAAGAAATTTTTTTTTTTGACGGTAGGCCTACCGGCGTTCTAGGCCTATATCTCGGAAGTAACTTATTCACTTATTTCGCGGACCTCAACCATTATTAATGATTGTATTGAAATGATTTTCACAGACAATATAAAACAAAGTGTGTTTTAATTTTTAACGATGGATTTTTTGGAATATCTCAAATATTTTTGATTTTGTGGGGGGTAAAAGGCAGATATTTTGGTGAATGCCAAAAATTCTGTCAAATGTATTTTTTTTTACCATGATAATAAGATATATTAGATGAAATGGCAACGTAAAAAATTCGTGCTAGTTGTATTCTAACAGTTGGGAATGTCGGAAGTGCCACTCGTAGTGCCAATTTGTCAGGGGATGCTGCCATATATCAAAATTATGTTAATATTTTTTTTCTATGTTGTTTGTTGGCCAATCATACTGAAACTTTGTCACATTAAACTATATATGCACCTCTAAAAGTACACCAAAAATAAAATAAATCGGTTGAAAACAAAAAAAAAAAAAAAATATAATCCCACACTCCCCCCTTTTGCATAATTAACCTAATTAGATGCAAATTGCTTTGCACGGTAAATTAGTTAAAAAAATATATTTGAATCTTTGGATCCCATGCAATAACAAAGGAATGTCTTGACTGATCAGTTTCAAACTTTGAACTTCAATGTCTTATCGAGATGGAGGCTTTGATTTTGGTGGGTTTTGTAGCCTCTAATTTGGCCATAATTATTTTGTTTAGAGATGTCAGACTTGCTCCTGTGGAACCCTAAATAATGGACTATGATGCTGACTAATTAAAATGACCTTGAAATCATGTTAAAGCTTCACCATGTAAATTTTTGCACAATTTTGCTAATCAAGTTATTTTTTTTTAATTATGACTTACAACAAATACTTAGTGTTAAGTTGAACTTAAAAAAATATTCATTTATGTGCTATGGACTACGATGTAACCTTCCACGATAGAAATATTTTGTGAGTTGCAATAAACTCATCTATTGGTTTCTGTGATATTTACAGGAAAATAAAATTACAGTGCACACAACCGAGGAAGAAGTGAAGAGGCCTCTGAGTGAGCTAGATACCTCAAAAGCAATGGGGCCGGATAACATCTCTCCGTGGGTCCTGAGAGAGGGAGCAGAGGCGCTATGTGTACCCCTAACAACAATATTCAATATATCTATCGAAACAGGGAGATTGCCCGAGGCATGGAAAACAGCAAATGTGGTCTCAATCTTTAAAAAATGAGACAGACATGAAGCATTAAACTACAGACCAGTGTCACTGACATGTATAGTATGCAAAATCATGGAGAAGATTATCAGGAGAAGAGTGGTGGAACACCTAGAAAGGAATGATCTCATCAACAGCAGCCAACATGGTTTCAGGGACGGGAAATCCTGTGTCACAAACCTACTGGAGTTCTATGACATGGTGACAGCAGTAAGACAAGAGAGAGAGGGGTGGGTGGATTGCATATTCTTGGACTGCAAGAAGGCGTTTGACACAGTTCCACACAAGAGATTGGTGCAAAAACTGGAGGACCAAGCAGGGATAACAGGGAAGGCACTACAATGGATCAGGGAATACTTGTCAGGAAGACAGCAGCGAGTCATGGTACGTGGCGAGGTGTCAGAGTGGGCACCTGTGACCAGCGGGGTCCCACAGGGGTCAGTCCTAGGGGTCAGTCCTAGTGCTGTTTCTGGTATTTGTGAACGACATGACGGAAGGAATAGACTCTGAGGTGACCCTGTTTGCAAATGACGTGAAGTTGATGAGAAGAATTCACTCGATCGAAGACCAGGCAGAACTACAAAGGGATCTGGACAGGCTGCAGACCTGGTCCAGCAATTAGCTCCTGGAGTTCAACCCCAAGTGCAAAGTCATGAAGATTGGGGAAGGGCAAAGAAGACCGCAGACGGAGTACAGTCTAGGGGGCCAGAGACTACAAACCTCACTCAAGGAAAAAGATCTTGGGGTGAGTATAACACCAGGCACATCTCCTGAAGCGCACATCAACCAAATAACTGCTGCAGCATATGGGCGCCTAGCAAACCTCAGAACAGCATTCCGACATCTTAATAAGGAATCGTTCAGGACCCTGTACACCGTGTACGTTAGGCCCATATTGGAGTATGCGGCACCAGTTTGGAACCCACACCTAGCCAAGCATGTAAAGAAACTAGAGAAAGTTTGCAACAAGATTAGTCCCAGAGCTAAGAGATATGTCCTACAAGGAGAGGTTAAGGGAATCAACCTGACGACACTTGAGGACAGGAGAGATAGGGGGGACATGATAACAGCATACAAAATACTGAGAGGAATTGACAAGGTGGACAAAGACAGGATGTTCCAGAGATGGGACACAGCAAGAAGGGGACACAGTTGGAAGTTGAAGACACAGATGAATCACAGGGATGTTAGGAAGTATTTCTTCAGCCACAGAGTAGTCAGGAAGTGGAATAGTTTGGGAAGCGATGTAGTGGAGGCAGGATCCATACATAGCTTTAAGCAGAGGTATGATAAAGCTCACGGTTCAGGGAGAGTGACCTAGTAGCGACCAGTGAAGAGGCGGGGCCAGGAGCTCGGACTCGACCCCTGCAACCTCAACTAGGTGAGTACAACTAGGTGAGTACACACACACACACACACACACACACACACACAAGGTGAGCCAGAGTGACACAGTGACGGTGTTAAGGTCACTCAAGGTCAGCCAGAGTGACACAGTGACGGTGTTAAGGTCACTCAAGGTCAGCCAGAGTGACACAGTGACGGTGTTAAGGTCACTCAAGGTCAGCCAGAGTGACACAGTGACGGTGTTAAGGTCACTCAAAGTCAGCCAGAGTGACACAGTGACAGTGTTAAGGTCACTCAAAGTCAGCCAGAGTGACACAGTGACGGTGTTAAGGTCATTCAAAGTCAGCCAGAGTGACACAGTGACGGTGTTAAGGTCATTCAAAGTCAGCCAGAGTGACACAGTGACGGTGTTAAGGTCATTCAAAGTCAGCCAGAGTGACACAGTGACGGTGTTAAGGTCACTCAAAGTCAGCCAGAGTGACACAGTGACGGTGTTAAGGTCACTCACAGTCAGCCAGAGTGACACAGTGAC
>NW_027197075.1:57500-69542 GCF_038502225.1 Cherax quadricarinatus | reverse complement strand
TCATTGTGGATGTCAACTTTGTCCCAGTAGGTCTGAGCTTGAGAAGCAAGCTCATCATGAAGATCTTCATCAGGGTTCTCCTCGATCACAATACCTTTCTTCTTCTTCTTGTCCAATTTTGGCTTTTAGATGGTCTATCTTCATCCTCATCATCACTTGACACCTCTGCATCCGATGGCAAATACTCATCACCACTGTCAAGGAATTCAAGATCATCTGGCTCTGGATCTGAGTCACTTTCCTTCAAAATGCAGAGATATCTGGACTTTGGAGGACTCGCCATAAAACAATTTCTCATTGATATGAAAGGACAAAAACGTTCTGTACACACCCACACCACTATAGAATTCATATGTGCATTGCAATTTTTTTATATAAATATTTATTTACTGAAATTTAAAATGGGGCCTAAAGGGGCAAGAATGATATTTTTCGGTCGTTTTTGTGCACTCATATTATGCTTCACAAAGACTTTATATATATATCAAAATATGCCTAAACTATTCATTTATGCACTAGAAACAAAAGTGAGTGGATAACCTTAATATTCTAGGTCTTGGGAATTAACGTGATTTATTGGTATTTTACTTAATGTTAGGAATATCTTCAAGCCTAATTTAAGCAAAAAGAATTATTTTCCGACATTGTAGAGGGTAAAATCCAAGGTTATATGACTGTCACTCGATGAAAGAAACGTCTCTCAGCAACGCCAAGCTAGAATTGTTTACATTTTGGTTTCTCGACCAATGGGAAGCGAGCAGACGCCATCATCACTTAGCTGGAGCAACTCAGGGAAGCCTTGTGATTAGTCAGAAATAGAGAATGGGAACCTAGATGCACAGAAACATGCTTTCAGAAATGATAATTGTCGTTCTTGCCCAACAAAGGGGAACAAGAACGACAATTTCATTACTCATCACATAGCCTCTTGTGCTAGTTAATAGTTGCCAAAGGCACTTGTCGGTGGTATGTGTGTGTCTGTGTACTCGCCTCTTTACTCACATATTTGGATTCATATATTTGTGGTTGAAGAGGTCGAGATTCAGCTGCTGGCCCTGCCTCTTCACTGAGTGCTACTAGGTCCTCTCTCTCCCTGCTCCATGATTTTTATCATACCTCATCTTAAAGCTATGTATGGTTCCTGACTCCACTACCTCACTTTCTAGGCTCTTCCACTTCCTGACTATTCTATGACTGAAGAAATGCTTCCAAACATCCCTTAGACTTATCTGGGTCTTCAACTTCCGATTGTGACCCCTTGTTTCTGTGTCCCCTCTCTGGAACATCCTCTGTCTGTCCACCTTGGTTATTCCATGCAATATTTTGTATGATAAATTAGACATATGTGCAACTCGGGAATCTTTATTGAGGAAACGTTTCGCCACACAGTGGCTTCATCAGTCCATACGTAGGAGAAACTTCAAGTTTCTCCTACGTATGGACTGATGAAGCCACTGTGTGGCGAAACGTTTCCTCAATAAAGATTCCCAAGAGTTGCACATATGTCTAATTTATCAACATGTCGGTTCTCTGAACCATTCATCTACAATATTTTGTATGTTGTTATCATGTCTCCTCTAACCCTCCTGTCCTCCAGTGTCGTCACTCCGATTTCCTTTAACGTTTCTTTATAGGACATTCCCCTTAGCTCTGGAACTATCCTTCTCACAAACCTTTTCACTTTCTCTAATTTCTTGATGTGCTTGATCAAGTGTGGGTTCCAAACAGGTTCTGCATACTCCAATATGGGCCTGACGTACACAGTGTGCAGTGTCTTGAACGATTCCTTACTAAGGTATCGGAACGCTATTCTCAGGTTTGCCAGGCACCCATATGCTGCAGCAGTTATCTGGTTGATGTGTGCTTCCGGAGACATGCTCGGTGTTATACTCATCCTCCTTGAGAGACGTTTGCAGTCTTTCGCCACCTAGCCTACACTCCGTCTACAGTCTTCTTTGCCCTTCCCCGACCTTCACGACCTTGCATTTGGCCGGGTTAAATTCGAGAAGCTAGTTGCTCTACCAGGTGTCTAGCCTGTCCAGGTCTCTTTGAAGTCCTACCTGATCCTAGTCTTATTTAATTCTCCTCATTAACTTCATATCATCTGCGAACAGGGACACTTCTGAGTCTAACCCTTCCATCATGTCATTCACATATACCAGAAATAGCACTGGTCCTAGGATCGACCCCTGTGGGACCCCGCTCGTCACAGGTGCCCACTGTGATACCTCATCACGTACCATGACTCGTTGTTGCCTCCCTGTCAGGTATTCTCTGATCCATTACAGTGCTCTCCCTGTTATACGTGCCTGATCCTCTAGCTTCTGCACCAATCTCCTGTGAGAAACTGCATCGAGGGCCTTCTTGCAGTCCAAGAAGATGCAATCAACCCTATTATTAACACACTGGCCGATTCCCACCAAGGCAGGGTGGCCCGAAAAAGAAAAACTTTCACCATCATTCACTCCATCACTGTCTTGCCAGAAGGGTGCTTTACACTACAGTTTTTAAACTGCAACATTAACACCCCTCCTTCAGAGTGCAGGCACTGTACTTCCCATCTCCAGGACTCAAGTCCGGCCTGCCGGTTTCCCTGAATCCCTTCATAAATGTTACTTTGCTCACACTCCAACAGCACGTCAAGTATTAAAAACCATTTGTCTCCATTCACTCCTATCAAACACGCTCACGCATGCCTGCTGGAAGTCCAAGCCCCTCGCACACAAAACCTCCTTTACCCCCTCCCTCCAACCTTTCCTAGGCCGACCCCTACCCCGCCTTCCTTCCACTACAGACTGATACACTCTTGAAGTCATTCTGTTTCGCTCCATTCTCTCTACATGTCCGAACCACCTCAACAACCCTTCCTCAGCCCTCTGGACAACAGTTTTGGTAATCCCGCACCTCCTCCTAACTTCCAAACTACGAATTCTCTGCATTATATTCACACCACACATTGCCCTCAGACATGACATCTCCACTGCCTCCAGCCTTCTCCTCGCTGCAACATTCATCACCCATGCTTCACACCCATATAAGAGCGTTGGTAAAACTATACTCTCATACATTCCCCTCTTTGCTTCCAAGGACAAAGTTCTTTGTCTCCACAGACTCCTAAGTGCACCGCTCACCCTTTTCCCCTCATCAATTCTATGATTCACCTCATCTTTCATAGACCCATCCGCTGACACGTCCACTCCCAAATATCTGAATACATTCACCTCCTCCATACTCTCTCCCTCCAATCTGATATCCAATCTTTCATCACCTAATCTTTTTGTTATCCTCATAACCTTACTCTTTCCTGTATTCACTTTTAATTTTCTTCTTTTACATACCCTACCAAATTCATCCACCAACCTCTGCAACTTCTCTTCAGAATCTCCCAAGAGCACAGTGTCATCAGCAAAGAGCAACTGTGACAACTCCCACTTTATGTGTGATTCTTTATCTTTTAACTCCACGCCTCTTGCCAAGACCCTCGCATTTACTTCTCTTACAACCCCATCTATAAATATATTGAACAACCACGGTGACATCACACATCCTTGTCTAAGGCCTACTTTTACTGGGAAATAATCTCCCTCTTTCCTACATACTCTAACTTGAGCCTCACTATCCTCGTAAAAACTCTTCACTGCTTTCAGTAACCTACCTCCTATACCATACACCTGCAACATCTGCCACATTGCCCCCCTATCCACCCTGTCATACGCCTTTTCCAAATCCATAAATGCCACAAAAACCTCTTTAGCCTTATCTAAATACTGTTCACTTATATGTTTCACTGTAAACACCTGGTCCACACACCCCCTACCTTTCCTAAAGCCTCCTTGTTCATCTGCTATCCTATTCTCCGTCTTACTCTTAATTCTTTCAATAATAACTCTACCATACACTTTACCAGGTATACTCAACAGACTTATCCCCCTATAATTTTTGCACTCTCTTTTGTCCCCTTTGCCTTTATACAAAGGAACTATGCATGCTCTCTGCCAATCCCTAGGTACCTTACCCTCTTCCATACATTTATTAAATAATAGCACCAACCACTCCAAAACTATATCCCCACCTGCTTTTAACATTTCTATCTTTATCCCATCAATCCCAGCTGCCTTACCCCCTTTCATTTTACCTACTGCCTCACGAACTTCCCCCACACTCACAACTGGCTCTTCCTCACTCCTACAAGATGTTATTCCTCCTTGCCCTATACACGAAATCACAGCTTCCCTATCTTCATCAACATTTAACAATTCCTCAAAATATTCCCTCCATCTTCCCAATACCTCTAACTCTCCATTTAATAACTCTCCTCTCCTATTTTTAACTGACAAATCCATTTGTTCTCTAGGCTTCCTTAACTTGTTAATCTCACTCCAAAACTTTTTCTTATTTTCAACAAAATTTGTTGATAACATCTCACCCACTCTCTCATTTGCTCTCTTTTTACATTGCTTCACCACTCTCTTAACCTCTCTCTTTTTCTCCATATACTCTTCCCTCCTTGCATCACTTCTACTTTGTAAAAACTTCTCATATGCTAACTTTTTCTCCCTTACTACTCTCTTTACATCATCATTCCACCAATCGCTCCTCTTCCCTCCCGCACCCACTTTCCTGTAACCACAAACTTCTGCTGAACACTCTAACACTACATTTTTAAACCTACCCCATACCTCTTCGACCCCATTGCCTATGCTCTCATTAGCCCATCTATCCTCCAATAGTTGTTTATATCTTACCCTAACTGCCTCCTCTTTTAGTTTATAAACCTTCACCTCTCTCTTACCTGATGCTTCTATTCTCCTTGTATCCCATCTACCTTTTACTCTCAGTGTAGCTACAACTAAAAAGTGATCTGATATATCTGTGGCCCCTCTATAAACATGTACATCCTGAAGTCTACTCAACAGTCTTTTATCTACCAATACATAATCCAACAAACTACTGTCATTTCGCCCTACATCATATCTTGTATACTTATTTATCCTCTTTTTCTTAAAATATGTATTACCTATAACTAAACCCCTTTCTATACAAAGTTCAATCAAAGGGCTCCCATTATCATTTACACCTGGCACCCCAAACTTACCTACCACACCCTCTCTAAAAGTTTCTCCTACTTTAGCATTCAGGTCCCCTACCACAATTACTCTCTCACTTGGTTCAAAGGCTCCTATACATTCACTTAACATCTCCCAAAATCTCTCTCTCTCCTCTACATTCCTCTCTTCTCCAGGTGCATACACTCTTATTATGACCCACTTTTCGCATCCAACCTTTATTTTAATCCACATAATCCTTGAATTTACACATTCATATTATCTTTTCTCCTTCCATAACTGATCATTCAACATTACTGCTACCCCTTCCTTAGCTCTAACTCTCTCAGATACTCCTGATTTAATCCCATTTATTTCTCCCCACCGAAACTCCCCTACCCCCTTCAGCTTTGTTTCGCTTAGGGCCAGGACATCCAACTTCTTTTCATTCATAACATCAGCAATCATCTGTTTCGTGTCATCTGCACTACATCCACGCACATTCAAGCATCCCAGTTTTATAAAGTTTTTCTTCTTTTCTTTTTTAGTAAATGTCTACAGGAGAAGGGGTTACTAGCCCATTGCTCCCGGCATTTTAGTCGCCTCATACGACACGCATGGCTTACGGAGGAAAGATTCTTTTCCACTTCCCCATGGACAATAGAAGAAATAAAGAAGAACAAGAGCTATTTAGAAAAAGGAGAAAAACCTAGATGTATGTATATATAATATATATATATATATATATATATATATATATATATATATATATATATATATATATATATATATATATATATATATATATATATATATATATACACACACACAC
The DNA here is from genome assembly GCF_038502225.1 of Cherax quadricarinatus. Classification (NCBI taxonomy): domain Eukaryota; kingdom Metazoa; phylum Arthropoda; class Malacostraca; order Decapoda; family Parastacidae; genus Cherax; species Cherax quadricarinatus. Next base: position 63,665 of record NW_027197075.1, on the reverse strand, counting down.
ACACACACACACACACACACACACACACACACACACACACACACACACATTGTATGTGTGTACTCACCTAGTTGAGGATGCAGGCGTCGAGTCCATGCTCCAGGCCCCGCCTCTTCACTGGTCGCTACTAGGTCACACTCCCTAAGCCATGTATGGATCCTGCCGCTTCCCAAACTATTCCACTTCCTGACTACTCTGTGGCTGAAGAAATACTTCCTAACATCACTGTGATTCATCTGTATCTTCAACTTCCAACTGTGTCCCTTTGTTGCTGTGTCCCATCTCTGGAACATCCTGTCATTGTCCACCTTGTCAATTCCTCTCAGTATTTTGTATGTCGTTATCATGCCCCCCCCTATCTGTCCTGTCCTCCAGTGTCGTCAGGTTGATTTATCTTAACCTCTCCTCGTAGGACATACCTCTTAGCTCTGACAAGTGTCTGACAGGATTGTAGATGATTGGTTCAAAGAACCAAGAACCATTCATCTACATCTCCTGCCATACGGTTTATAAGTTGCTTCTCCGTTCCTATGCCGTATTCTATTCAAGATTGATGGATTGACCACATAGACTCAAGGCTGAGGGACTGATTGCCTCATTCTCCTCCTGTTCTTCAAGTTTATCCTTTGTATGGACTGATGAAGCCACTGTGTGGCGAAACGTTTCCTCAATAAAGATACCCAAGAGTTGCACATGTGTCTAATGTAACAACATGTCGGTTCTTTGAACCATTCATCTACAATCCTGTCAGACACTGCAACTTCTTGGGATCTTAATACTTGGGAATTCTTCGCTTGCCTAACCCTTGGGCGCGACCTACTTCCACATTGGACAAATGTGACACCACCTACGACTGCTGCACCTCTCCTGCCATACGGTTTATAAGCTGTTTCTCTGCTCCTATGCCGTATTCTATTCAAGATTGATGGACTGACCACATCGACTCAAGGCTGAGGGTCTGATTACCTCATTTTCTTCCTGTAAGTTTATCCTTTGTATGGACTGATGAAGCCACTGTGTTGCGAAACGTTTCCTCAATGAAGATACCCAAGAGTTGCACATGTGTCTAATTTAACAACTTGGTGGGGTTGAACTCCAGGAGCCAATTGCTGGACCAGGTCTGCAGCCTGTCCAGATCCCTTTGTAGTTCTGCCTGGTCTTCGATCGAAAGAATTCTTCTCAGGAACTTCACGTCATCTGCAAACAGGGACACTTCGGAGTCTATTCCTTCCGTCATGTTCACAAATACCAGAAACAGCACTGGTCCTAGGACTGACCCCTGTGGGACCTCGCTGATCACAGATGCCCACTCTGACACCTCGCCACGTACCATGACTCGCTGCTGTCTTCCTGACAAGTATTCCCTGATCCATTGTAGTGCCTTCCCTGTTATCCCTGCTTGGTCCTCCAGTTTTTGCACTAATCTCTTGTGTGTAACTGTGTCAAAAGCCTTCTTGCAGTCCAAGAAAATACAATCCACCCACCCCTCTCTCTCTTGTCTTACTGCTGTCACCATGTCATAGAACTCCAGTAGGATTGTGACACAGGATTTCCCGTCCCTGAAACCATGTTGGCTGCTGTTGATGAGATAATTCCTTTCTATGTGTTCCACCACTCTTCTGATAATCTTCTCCATGACTTTGTATACTATACATGTCAGTGACACTGGTCTGTAGTTTAGTGCTTCATGTCTGTCTCATTTTTTAAAGATTGAGACTACATTTGCTGTCTTCCATGCCTCAGGCAATCTCCCTGTTTCGATAGATTTATTGAATATTGTTGTTAGGGGTCCACATAGCGCTTCTGCTCCCTCTCTCAGGGCCCATGGAAAGATGTTATCCGCCCCCATTGCCTTTGAGGTATCTAGCTCACTCAGAAACCTCTTCACTTCTTCCTCGGTTGTGTGTACTGTGTCCAGCACTTGGTGGTGTGCCCCACCTCTCCATCTTTCTGGAGCCCCTTCTGTCTCCTCTGTGAACACTTCTTTGAATCTCTCGTTGAATTCCTCACATACTTCACTCTCATTTCTTGTGCATATATGTGTGTGTGTGTGTGTGTATGTGTGTACTCACCTATTTGTACTCACGTATTTGTTATTACAGGGGTTGGTTCATAGCTCCTGGCCCCGCCTCTTCACTGCTACTGGTCCTCTCTCTCCCTACTCCATGAGCTTTATCAAACGTCGTCTTAAAACTTTGTAAGGTTCCCGCCTCCACTACATCACTTTCTAGGCTATTCCACTGCCTGACAACTCTATGTCTGAAGAAATACTTCTTAACATCCCTTTGACTCATCTGAGTCTTCAGCTTCCAATTGTGACCCCTTGTTTCTGTGTCCCATCTCTGGAACATCCTGTCTTTGTCCACTTTATCTATTTCGCGACGTATTTTATTTGTCGTTATTGTGTCTTCCCTGACCCTCCTGTCCTCCAGTGTCATCAGGCCAATTTCCCTTAACGTTTGGTAGGACAATCACCTTAGCTCTGAGACTAGTCTTGTCGCAAACCTTTGCACTTTCTCTAATTTCTTGACGTGCTTGAGCAGATGTGGATTCCAAACTGGTGCTGCATACGCCAGTATGGGCCTGAAGTATATGGTATACAGAGTCTTGAACGATTCATTACTGTGGTATCGGAACGCTATCCTTATACTCACCCCAAGATCTTTTTCCTTGAGTGAAGTTTGCAGTCTTTGGCCACCTAGATTTTGCATTTGGCAGGGTTAAATTCAAGTAGCCAGTTGCTGGGCCAGGCTTTTATCCTGTCCAGGTAGTCCTGCCTGATCCTCGACCGATTTGATTCTCCTCATTAATTTCACGTCATCTGCGAACAAGAACACTTCTGAGTCTACCTCTTCCGTTATGTCATTCACATATATCAAAAACAGCACAGGTCCTAGGACTGACCCCTGTGGAACCCCGCTTGTCACAGTCGCCCGCTCTGACACCTCGTCACGTACCATGAATCGTTGTTGTTTTCCTGTCAGATATTCTCTGATCCATTGCAGTGCCTTTCCTGTTATGTGTGCCTGATCCTCTAGCTTTTGCAGTAACCTCTTGTGAGGAACTGTGTCGAAGGTCTTCTTGCAGTCCAAGAAAAAGCAGTCTATCCACCCCTCTCTCTCTTGTCTTACTTCTGTCACCTTGTCATTAGACTCCAGTAGGTTTGTGACACAGGATTTTCCTTCCTTGAAACCGTTCTGGTTGTCGTTTATACGTTTGTTTCTTTCGAGGTGCTTCACCATTCTCCTCCTGATGATCTTCTCCATGACTTTTCATACTATACACGTTAATGACACAGGTCGGTAGTTTAATGCCTCATGTCTGTCTCTTTTTTTAAAAATTGGGACTACATTTGCCATCTTCCATACCTCAGGTAATTGTCCAGTTTCAGTGGATGAGTGTGTGTGTGTGTGTGTGTGTGTGTGTGTGTGTGTGTGTGTGTGTGTGTGTGTGTGTGTGTGTGTGTGTGTGTGTGTGTGTGTGTGTGTGTGTGTGTGTGTGTGTGTGTATGTCGTGCCGGATAAGTAAAATCGGTAAATTAGCAAGAAGTCATTTAAAATTTAGTCCTTTCTAAAATTTTCTCTTATACATTTAAATATATATTATTTTCATTTATGTTAACGTAAAAATTAATAATTTTGTACCAAAAGTACCTTAGAAAACTTACTTAACTCATTATAACAAGCTCAATTTAATTTAGCCTAATCCAGCTAAATATACTATTTTAGGTAAGTTTACAGTAATTTAATAATAAACAATATACATGTATATGCACATTGTTTACTTACTTTGAGTAAAATAAGTTTAATTAATATTTAATTAATATAACTGGTATGTAACTAGCATAACGTTCAAGGTAATTTACACAACCGTGTGAGCGAGAGCGGGTGGTCAAGTATCACCTGGGAGATGGACCCTTCGGATGACTAGTATTGATCAGTGGAAAGCAAGAGACACGCCCAAGCCCCCAACCCAGCACACCTCACGCACCCAACCACTCACTCACTCACTCACCCACTCACTCATGACGCCAAGGAAGATAGACGTTACTCACCATATCCAGGGGGTAAAAAAGCACTGTGTCTAGTTGGTACTGCAAGAAGTAGAGTTTTTAATGAGTGGTGTCCTAACAAACTGAATGAAATTATTGATGGAACATTTTCTGGATTACGATTAAACATTAGAGTGGTGCGTTTGTAGACAAAATGGTAGAAGGTACACGATTTCAGCACTGCTATGCTTGTACACCTGTAGACAAGGAAACTAATGGATAGCTGGACAGAATGACTACACAGTAAGTGAACATATTCATTTATCCCAAGAAGGATTATGCAACCTAATGGAAAATGCAGCTTAATAGAATGAGATCGAAATTTTGACTTATTTACAACAAATACGGAAAACATTAAAGCTGAGACAATGAGGAAGAGAAAGGGATAGATCTGGAATTGGGTAAAAATATGACCAAATAGACCACTGAAAATATTCGCAATTGGAGGGTTACAAGGTTATACAAATTAAGAAAAATCTTTCAAAGGAGAGTAAAGTGTAATTAAAAGATTTAAAAAAAAATGTCAGGAAGCTGAATGAGGATAGAAGTGAGGGGAAAAAATGAAATTTTATTTTGAGATTAAAAGGACGGTACAAGCTCATAATACGGTTTTTCAGAAAAAAAAAAATACAGGATACATGAAAATCATATCGTAGCAAATAGGAAAAAGGGCAACACTAATATAGCTGGAATAATAGTAAAAATATAAGAACTTGAGGATATTATAAACGAAAAGAAACATGATTTAGTTGGTCTAACTGAAACCAAACTGAAGAAGCGTATTTCAGATATGTTTGTATTTCACAGAAATTACTCGGTGTGCAGAAGAGACAGAATAGGAAAGAAATACATAGTGGCAATATTAGTAAAAGACTCTATAAGTTACGGAAAGCGAAATCGAGATTACTAAAAAAAATTGAAATTTTTAGGGATAAATCCTTAAATAAAGATGAGAAACTATTAATAGTATATGTATTGTAACACAATTTATTAATACTTGAGAAAGAGAAGCATTCGATTCCATAATTGATTGATTACATAGTATCTTTAGGGAACTATTTATGAAATGTGACTGAGATAAGGAAAAGTTATTGTACTCTGAGAGTTTAACTTACGACTAATGAGGCTAGAATTGTAATTAAATATGAAGACATTCTTTTATGATTCAGCATATAAATGAAGTCAAAATAATCAATAATGCGAGAATGCAACACTCCATTATTAGATTTAAAAGTTACTTTAACATGGGAGGAAATTTTCAACATTACTTAAACCTACTTAGAAAAAGTGATCAAGTTCTATTTGAAATAACATATGTAGTGGAATATGACAGAGACGATAAGATTATAAGAAATGTAATTTTAATGCATTAAAACAGTAAGAGAAATTCCGTGGAAGGTATGATGTAAACCGAATATAAAACAACCAGGTATGATGTAAACCGAATATAAAACAACCAGGTATGATGTAAACCGAATATAAAACAACCAGGTATGATGTAAACCGAATATAAAACAACCAGGTATGATGTAAACCGAATATAAAACAACCAGGTATGAGACAGCAGAATGAAAGGATATGGAAATAATTACAGAGGAAGTGGAAATATAAACACATAAGCAGTATAACATGATCCTTTATTGACAACGTTTCGCCGACACAGTGGGCTAAATTTATCAAGTCACAAAATTGATAAAGTCCACTGTGTGGGTGAAACGTTGCCAACAAAGGATCACATTATACTGCTTATGTTTTTATATTTCCATTATGTCGGTATTTTATACCATTTATTTCCAAAGAGGAAATAAAGAAATTGGTACGAGATACTGATAAAAAAGGGCTATTGGGACCAGACAGGATACCATCCACGTGGACTGATACCAGGAACAAAGGAGACATGATAACCAAAAATAACTTCCCCAAACGGTTTGGAAGAGAAGATAAAGAACTGTTTTTAATTCCTGCAGCAAAGATCAATAGACGACAAAGTTTTAAACTGAGAAAAAAGTGGAGAGGATATTAAATAATACAGTGGAACGATAGTGGAAAGCATTAAAACAGGAATTAGTGGTAAAACCATTGGGGATTTTAAATTACATCATGATCTAGTTTCT
>NW_027197075.1:15000-52500 GCF_038502225.1 Cherax quadricarinatus | reverse complement strand
GATGATGGATGTGGTACTTGAAAACCTCATGCATCAACATGTCAGGGACACAACCAGAGAGAGAGGGGAGGATGAGCCAGCAAGACTGGATCTTGTGTTCACCCTGAGCAGTTCAGACATTGAGGACATCACTTACGAGAGGCCCCTTGGAGCTAGCGATCATGTGGTTCTGAGTTTTGACTATATAGTAGAGTTACAAGTGGAGAAGGTAACAGGAACTGAAGGGGACAGGCCAAACTATAAAAGGGGGGACTACACAGGTATGAGAAACTTCCTGCAGGAGGTTCAGTGGGACAGAGAAATGGTAGGAAAATCAGTAAACGAGATGATGGAATATGTGGCAACAAAGTGCAAGGAGGCAGAGGAAAGTTTTGTTCCCAAGGGAAACAGAAATAATAGGAAGACCAAAACGAGTCCTTGGTTTACCCGAAGGTGTAGGGAGGCAAAAACTAAGTGCAACAGAGAATGGAAAAGGTACAGGAGGCATAGGACCCAGGAAAACAAGGAGATTAGTAGAAGAGCCAGAAACGAGTATGCACAGATAAGGAGGGAGGCCCAGCGACAGTATGAAAACGACATAGCATCGAAAGTCAAATCTGACCCGAAACTGCTGTATAGCCACATTAGGAGGAAGACAACAGTCAAGGACCAGGTGATAAGGCTGAGGAAAGAAGGTGGAGAACTCACAAGAAACGATCAAGAGGTATGTGAGGAGCTCAACACGAGATTTAAGGAAGTATTTACAGTAGAGACAGGAAGGACTCTGGGGGGACAGACCAGATGGGGACACCAGCAAGGAATACACCAACAAGTGTTGGACGACATACATACAGATGAGGAGGAGGTGAAGAAACTGCTAAGGGACATCGATACCTCAAAGGCAATGGGACCAGACAACATCTCCCCGTGGGTCCTTAGAGAGGGAGCAGATATGTTGTGCGTGCCACTTACCACAATCTTCAACACATCCCTGGAAACTGGGCAACTACCTGAGGTATGGAAGACGGCAAATGTAGTTCCCATTTTTAAAAAAGGAGACAGAAAAGAGGCACTAAACTATAGACCTGTGTCATTGACGTGTATAGTATGCAAAATTATGGAGAAGATTATCAGGAGGAGAGTGGTGGAGCACCTGGAACGGAACAGGAGTATAAATGCCAACCAGCACGGATTCACGGAAGGCAAATCCTGTGTCACAAACCTTCTGGAGTTTTATGATAAAATAACAGAAGTAAGACAAGAGAGAGAGGGGTGGGTTGATTGCATCTTCTTGGACTGCAAGAAGGCCTTTGACACAGTTCCTCACAAGAGATTAGTGCAGAAGCTAGAGCATCAGGCGCATATAACAGGAAGGGCACTGCAATGGATCAGAGAATACCTGACAGGGAGGCAACAACGAGTCATGGTACGTAATGATGTATCACAGTGGGCACCTGTGACGAGCGGGGTCCCACAGGGGTCGGTCCTAGGACCAGTGCTATTTTTGGTATATGTGAACGACATGACGGAAGGGTTAGACTCAGAAGTGTCCCTGTTTGCAGATGATGTGAAGTTAATGAGGAGAATTAAATCTGATGAGGACCAGGCAGGACTTCAAAGAGACCTGGACAGACTGGACACCTGGTCCAGCAAATGGCTTCTCGAATTTAATCCTGCCAAATGCAAAGTCATGAAGATAGGGGAAGGGCACAGAAGACCACAGACAGAGTATAGGCTAGGTGGCCAAAGACTGCAAACCTCACTCAAGGAGAAAGATCTTGGGGTGAGTATAACACCGAGCATGTCTCCGGAAGCACACATCAATCAGATAACTGCTGCAGCATATGGGCGCCTGGCAAACCTGAGAACAGCATTCCGATACCTTAGTAAGGAATCATTCAAGACACTGTACACCGTGTATGTCAGGCCCATACTGGAGTATGCAGCACCTGTTTGGAACCCGCACTTGATAAAGCACGTCAAGAAACTAGAGAAAGTACAAAGGTTTGCGACAAGGTTAGTTCCAGAGCTAAGGGGAATGTCCTATGAAGAAAGATTAAGGGAAATCGGCCTGACGACACTGGAGGACAGGAGGGTCAGGGGAGACATGATAACGACATATAAAATACTGCGTGGAATAGACAAGGTGGACAAAGACAGGATGTTCCAGGGAGGGGACACAGAAACAAGAGGCCACAATTGGAAGTTGAAGACACAAATGAGTCAGAGAGATAGTAGGAAGTATTTCTTCAGTCATAGAGTTGTAAGGCAGTGGAATAGCCTAGAAAATGACGTAGTGGAGGCAGGAACCATACACAGTTTTAAGACGAGGTTTGATAAAGCTCATGGAGCGGGGAGAGAGAGGGCCTAGTAGCAACCGGTGAAGAGGCGGGGCCAGGAGCTAGGACTCGACCCCTGCAACCACAAATAGGTGAGTACAAATAGGTGAGTACACACACACACACACACACACACACACACACACACACACACACACACACACACACACACACACACACACACACACACACACACACACACACACACACACACACACACACACACACACACACACACACACACACACACACACACACACACACACACACACACACACACACACACTCTCACACACACACACACACACACACACAACACACACACACACACACACACACACACACACACACACACACACACACACACACACACACACACACACACACACACACACACACACACACACACACACACACACACACACACACACACACACACACACACAAGGTTTACCCGACGGTGTAAGGAGGCAAAAACAAAGTGCAATAGAGAATGGAAAAAGTACAGAAGGCAGAGAACACACGAAAATAGGGAGATCAGTCGCAGAGCCAGGAATGAGTATGCACAGGTAAGGAGGGAGGCCCAGCGACAGTATGAAAATGACATAGCATCGAGAATCAAGACTGACCCGAAACTGTTGTATAGCCACATCAGGAGGAAGACAACAGTCAAAGACCAGGTGATCAGATTAAGGACAGAAGGTGGAGAACTCACAAGAAATGATCAGGAGGTATGTGAGGAGCTGAACAGGAGATTTAAGGAAGTTTTTACAGTAGAGACAGGAAGGGCTGTGGGAAGACAGCACAGAAGGGAACATCAAGAGGGAATATACCAACAAGTGTTGGATGACATACGAACAACTGAGGAGGAGGTGAAGAAGCTCTTAAGTGACCTTGACACCTCAAAGGCGATGGGACCGGACAACATCTCCCCATGGGTCCTTAGAGAAGGAGCAGAGATGCTGTGCGTGCCTCTAACCACAATCTTCAACACATCCCTTGAAACTGGGCAACTACCTGAGAAATGGAAGACAGCTAATGTAGTCCCCATATTTAAGAAAGGAAACAGAAACGAGGCACTAAACTACAGACCTGTGTCTCTGACATGTATTGTGTGCAAAGTCATGGAGAAGATTATCAGGAGGAGAGTGGTCGAACACCTGGAAAGGAACAAGATTATAAATGAAAACCAGCATGGGTTCATGGAAGGCAAATCTTGTATCACAAACCTCCTGGAGTTTTATGACAAGGTAACAGAAGTAAGACACGAGAGAGAGGGGTGGGTAGATTGCGTTTTCCTAGACTGCAGGAAGGCCTTTGACACAGTTCCCCACAAGAGATTAGTGCAGAAGCTGGAGGATCAGGCGCACGTAAAAGGGAGGGCACTGCAATGGATAAGGGAATACCTGACAGGGAGGCAGCAACGAGTCATGGTACGTGAAGAGGTATCACAGTGGGCGCCTGTTACGAGCGGGGTCCCACAGGGGTCAGTTCTAGGACCAGTGCTATTTTTGATATATGTGAACGACATGATGGAAGGAATAGACTCTGAAGTGTCCCTGTTCGCAGATGACGTGAAGTTGATGAGAAGAATTAAATCGGACGAGGATGAGGCAGGACTGCAAAGAGACCTGGACAGGCTGGACATGTGGTCCAGTAACTGGCTTCTCGAATTCAATCCAGCCAAATGCAAAGTCATGAAGATTGGGGAGGGGCAAAGAAGACCGCAGACAGAGTATAGGCTAGGTGGACAAAGACTACAGACCTCACTCAGGGAGAAAGACCTTGGGGTGACCATAACACCGAGCACATCACCGGAGGCACACATCAACCAAATAACCGCTGCAGCATACGGGCGCCTGGCAAACCTGAGAATAGCGTTCCGATACCTTAATAAGGAATCGTTCAAGACACTGTACACTGTGTATGTTAGGCCCATACTGGAGTATGCAGCACCAGTCTGGAACCCACACCTGGTCAAGCACGTCAAGAAGTTAGAGAAAGTACAAAGGTTTGCAACAAGGCTAGTCCCAGAGCTCAAGGGAATGTCGTACGAGGAAAGGTTAAGGGAAATCGGACTGACGACACTGGAGGACAGAAGGGTCAGGGGAGACATGATAACGACATACAAGATACTGCGGGGAATAGACAAGGTGGACAGAGATAGGATGTTCCAGAGAGGGGACACAGGGACAAGGGGTCACAACTGGAAGCTGAAGACTCAGACGAGTCACAGGGACGTTAGGAAGTATTTCTTCAGTCATAGAGTTGTCAGCAAGTGGAATAGCCTAGCAAGTGAAGTAGTGGAGGCAGGAACCATACATAGTTTTAAGAAGAGGTATGACAAAGCTCAGGAAGCAGAGAGAGAGAGGATCCAGTAGCGATCAGTGAAGAGGCGGGGCCAGGAGCTGAGTCTCGACCCCTGCAACCACAATTAGGTGAGTACAATTAGGTGAGTACACACACCATAACGGACCCGTCTCATAAACCCACTCATACCAACACATACCCACAGTTCACACACTCCTTGTACCTCCCCTACCTCTCTCTTTCCCTCCCTCCCTCGCTCTTTCCCTTCCTTCCTCCTCCTCCACCTCCTCCTATACTTCCTCCATCTTCCCCCCACCTCCCCTCCCTTCCTCCCTTCCTACCTCCTCTACCATTCTCTTTCCCTGGCTCCCTCTCTCTTTCCCTCCCTTCCTCCTCCTGCTCCTCCTCCTGCTATACCTCCATCTTCCCCCCACCTCCCCTATCTTCCTCCTTACCTACCTCCCCTACCTCTCCATTCCCTCCCTCCCTCTCTCTTTCCCTCCATTCCTCCCCCTGCTCCTCCTCCTCCTATACCTCCTCCATCTTCCCCCCCGGTGGCCTCCCCTCCCTTCCTACCTCCCCCCTACCTACCTTCCCTCCACCTAGCAGCACCCTTCCCCTCCCTTCCTCCTCCTGCTCCTCCTCCTCCTATACCTCCTCCATCTTCCCCCCACCTCCCCTTCCCTCCCTCCCTCTCTCTTTCCCTCCCTTCCTCTCCTCCTCCTATACCTCCTCCATCTTCTCCCCACCTCCCCCCCCTTCCTACCAACCTCCCCTACCTATCTCTTTCCTTCCCTTCCTCCTCCTGGTCCTCGTCCTATACCTCCTCCATCCTCCCCCCACCTACCCTCCATTCTCCCCCTCCCTCTCCCCTCGCCTCCTAGGCCTGCAAGAACACTACCCAACTCATACGCCCCACACACTCTAACACTCCCCACCCCCCTCTCTCTCTCTCCCACTCTCTCTAACTCACACTCAACCACACTATCTCTATCCTCCTTCTCTGTCTCTAACCCTCTAGCTCACACTCAAACACACTGTCCCTCTCTATCATCCTCCTCCTATACCTCCTGCATCTCCCCCCTCACCTCCTCTTCCTTCTCCTCCTCCCTCTCCCCTTTCCTCCGAGGCCTGCAAGCACACTAAAGGCACAAACACATACTCAAATACTCCACACACCCTGACTCTCCCTTCCACCCTCTCTCTCTAACTCATACTCAACCACACTCCCTGTCTCTCTTTATCCCACTTTCTCTCCCTCATCTTCCTTCACATCCTCCCTACTTCTTCTACTCCCCTCCCCCCATTGCTCTTCCCCCTGTCTCCCTTAGTCTTCCCCCATCTCTCTTCCCTCTGCTGCTGTCCCCCCTCCAGCTCACTATCCTTTTTCCCTCCCTGTCTCCTCCTCCCTTCTCCTCACAACAAACACCCCCCTCCACAGCACCCTTGGCATAAGCTCTTCCTTCTGTGAAAAAAAAAAAAACATGCGACACCAAAAACCTGGAGGGAGAACCAGAGGAATGGTGGATGAAGCGAGTGGTGGACCTGGGAGAGAGGACTGGGAGGCAGAGCTCACGCGAAGAGAGGAGGAGTGGGGGAGGAGGCTGGAAGAGATCAGCAAGAAAATGGAAGAGAAAATAGCTGAGGAGAGCAGGAAATGGGAATTACAAATCACAGCAGCTGAAGCTAAGATACAGAGCTTAGTAGAAGAACTAAAGAGTCTGAAACAGCCTAAAGAACCAAAGGACAGTACAGCCATGACACCAAGAGCTACTACATCAGTCACCGATGAGGGGACAGTAGGGGACAAAGGAGATATACTGTATGCGATGACCCCATCGGACCCAAGGGGGGCCTGGGAAAAGGCAGGGAGAACAGCAAGAACTAATGAGGGGACTAAAGTCAATGAAGGAGCTAAACTATACACAGAGGCTCTAACAGACAACTGCCATGTCCAGGAACAAATAAGCAGAGGGACACCAGATAGGGAAGAGACAGTAAGAAGCAATGCATCAATGGCAGGAACTAATTTGAATCAGAGGATGCTCAGGGAAGCACAGTGGGAGGATGAAAGTGAGAGGACCGTTTTTGTCTATGGGCTCCAAGAAGTAGATGGGGAAACTTACGAGGCAAGGAGACAGGAGGAGAAAAAACAATTGAAAGCATCATGAAAGCAATAGGAGAGGACGACATGACTCAGCTGACAAATTTTCAGAGAATTGGGTGGTTTGCGAAGGGAAAAAAGCATCCAGTCGAAGTGATTTTCAAGGCAGAGTCAGCTCGAAACCGGATCCTGCAGGAGAAAGCACGCCTAAGGGACAATCAGGTGTTCCGGAGTGTGTACCTCGACCGAGACAGAACACAAGAAGAAAGGATGACACTGAAAGAGAGGGTGCAACGTCGCAAGGAGGAATGGGAGGCAAGGAAGGTGGAGAGCAGGAGAAATCAGGCCCACGTGGAAGAACAAACACAACCCCCTCCAGTACCACCCACAGAAGGAACACAACCATGGCAATCCCAAAGCAATCAAACGACCTAACCCAAAACCCACTCACTGCACCCTCTGCCCCCATCCCCCTCAGCACAAACCCCACCCCCACAGAAACCCACAGTAACCCACACATCCCCCTCTGCATAAACCCCACCCCCACAGTAACCCTCAATAACCCATACATCCCCCTCAGCTCAAACCCCACCCCCACAGAAACCCACAGTAACCCACACAATGTACCCTCTCCCCCATCCCCCTCACCACAAACCCCACCCTCACAGTAACCCACAGCAACTCACACACTGTACCCTCTATCCCCATCCCCCTCACCACCACCCCCTCCCCCTTTGTAACCCCCATAGGCCCTTTCCCCCATCCCCCTCACCATCACCCCCACCCCCACTGAAACCCCCCATAGGCCCTCTGCCCCCACACCCCACACCACAGACCCCACCCCCACACCAACCCCCTATAGGCCCCTGCTCCCCCTAACCCACCTCTCTCCCCAGACCACAGTTATTGAAAAGAAGTTGAAGGTTTGGTACACGAACGCGGATGGAATAACGAATAAATGTGAGGAGTGGCATGAAAGAATCAAGGAGTTGTCCCCAGACATCGTAGCGGTTACAGAAACAAAACTCACTGGGATAATAACAGATGCAATCTTCCCACCCGGATATCAGATCCTGAGGAAGGATAGAAGGAGCAGGGGGGGAGGAGGGGTTGCACTACTAATAAAAAACCGGTGGGGTTATCAAGAAATGGAAGGTATGGACGAGATTGGAGAAAGGGATTACATAGTAGGTACAGTTCAGTCAGGGGAACACAAGGTAGTCATTGCAGTGATGTATAACCCACCACAGAACTGCAGGAGGCCAAGAGAGGAATATGATGAGTGCAACAGAGCAATGGTGGACACTCTAGCTGAGGTGGCAAGAAGGGCCCACTCAAGTAGAGCGAAGTTACTGGTCATGGGCGACTTCAATCACAGGGAGATTGATTGGGAAAACCTGGAGCCACATGGGGGTCCCGAAACATGGAGAGCCAAGATGATGGATGTGGTGCTGGCAAATCTCATGCACCAACATGTTAGGGATACTACCAGAGAGAGAGAGGGAAGGATGAACCAGCAAGACTGGACCTAGTGTTCACCCTGAGTAGCTCAGACATTGAGCACATCACATATGAAAGGCCCCTTGGAGCTAGTGACCACGTAGTTATGAGCTTTGAATACATCGTGGAGCTAAAAGTGGAGAGGGTAACAGGAGTAGAAAGGGAAAAGCTAAACTATAAAAGGGGGGACTACACAGGAATGAGGACCTTCCTGCAGGAGGTTCAGTGGGAACAGGAGTTGGTAGGAAAATCAGTAAACGAAATGATGGACTTTGTAACAACAAAATGCAAGGAGGCAGAGGAAAGGTTTGTTCCCAAGGGTAACAGAAATAATGGGAAGGACAGAACGAGCCCTTGGTTTACCCGAAGGTGCAGGGAGGCAAAAACTAAGTGCTCTAGAGAATGGAAAAAGTACAGAAGGCAAAGGACTCAGGAGAATAAAGAGATTAGTTGACGAGCCACAAACGAGTATGCACAGATAAGGAGTGAGACGCAGCGGCAGTATGAAAATGACATAGCATCGAAAGTCAAGTCTGACCTGAAACTACTCTACAGCCACATCAGGAGGAAGACAACAATCAACTACCAGGTAATCAGGCTGAGGAAAGAAGGTGGGGAGCTCACAAGAAACGACCAGGAGGTATGTGATGAGGTCAACATGAGATTTCAGGAAGTATTTACAGTAGAGGCTAAAGGGACACTGGGAGGACAAAACAGTGGGGTACACCAACAAGGGTTATACCAACAAGTGTTGGATGAATTACACACAACTGAGGAGGAGGTGGAGAAGCTCCTAAGTGACCTTGATACATCAAAGGCGGTGGGACCGGACAACATCTCTCCGTGGGTCCTTAGAGAGGGAGCAGGGACACTACGTGTGCCACTAACCAAAATCTTCAACACTTCCCTTGAAACTGGGCAACTACCTGAAGTATGGAAGAAGGCAAATGTAGTCCCCATCTTTAAGAAGGGAGACAGAAATGAAGCACTAAATTATAGACCAGTGTCACTGACATGTATAGTATGCAAAGTCTTGGAAAAGATTATCAGGAGGAGAGTGGTGGAGCACCTGGAGCGGAACAAGATTATAAACGACAGCCAGCACGGATTCATGGAAGGCAAATCCTGTGTCACAAACCTACTAGAGTTTTATGACAAGGTAACTGAAGTAAGAAATGAGAGGGAGGGGTGGGTTGATTGCATTTTCTTGGACTGCAAGAAGGCCTTCGACACAGTTCCTCACAAGAGATTAGTACAGAAGCTAGAGGAACAGGCACGTATAACAGGAAGGGCACTGCAATGGATCAGAGAATACCTAACAGGGAGGCAACAGCGAGTCATGGTCCGTGATGAGGTATCACAGTGGGCGCCAGTGACGAGCGGGGTCCCACAGGGGTCAGTCCTGGGACCAGTGCTATTCTTGGTATATGTGAACGACATGACGGAAGGGATAGACTCAGAAGTGTCCCTGTTTGCAGATGACGTGAAGTTAATGAGGAGAATTAAATCAGACGCGGACCAGACAGGTCTACAAAGAGACCTGGACAGGCTGGATGTGTGGTCCAGAAACTGGCTCCTAGAATTTAACCCCGCCAAATGCAAAGTCATGAAGATCGGAGGAGGGCAAAGAAGACCGCAGACAGAGTATAGGCTAGGTGGCCAAAGGCTGCAAACCTCACTCAAGGAGAAAGACCTAGGAGTGAGTATAATACCGAGTACATCGCCAGAAGCACACATTAACCAGATAACTGCTGCGGCATATGGGCGCTTGGCAAACCTGAGAATAGCGTTCCGGTACCTCAGTAAGGAATCGTTCAAGACTTTATACACTGTGTACGTCAGGCCCATACTGGAGTACGCAGCACCAGTTTGGAACCCACACCTGGTCAAACACGTCAAGAAATTAGAGAAAGTGCAAAGGTTTGCAACAAGGCTAGTTCCAGAGCTAAGGGGAATGTCCTATGAAGAAAGGTTAAGGGAAATCGGTCTGACAACACTGGAGGACAGGAGGGTCAGGGGAGACATGATAACGACATACAAAATACTGCGTGGAATAGACAAGGTGGACAGAGACAGGATGTTCCAGAGATGGGACACAGAAACAAGGGGTCACAATTGGAAGCTGAAGACTCAGATGAGTCAAAGGGATGTTAGGAAGTATTTCTTCAGTCATAGAGTAGTTAGGAAGTGGAATAGTCTGGCAAGCGATGTAGTGGAGGCAGGAACTATACATAGTTTTAAGACGAGGTATGATAAAGCTCATGGAGCAGGGGGAGAGAGGACCTAGTAGCGGTCGGTGAAGAGGCGGGGCCAGGAGCTGAGTCTCGACCCCTGCAACCACAATTAGGTGAGTACACACACACACACACACACACACACACACACACACACACACACACACACACACACACACACACACACACCCAAGGGTAACAGGAATAATGAAAAAGCCAGGATGAGCCCATGGTTTACCCAAAGGTGCAGGGAGGCAAAAACCAAGTGTGCTAGGGAATGGAAGAAATATAGAAGGCAAAGGACCCAGGAGAATAAGGAGAACAGTCGTAGAGCCAGAAACGAATATGCACAGATAAGAAGGGAGGCCCAAAGACAATATGAAAATGACATAGCAGCGAAAGCCAAATCTGACCCGAAACTGTTGTACAGCCACATCAGGAGGAAAACAACAGTCAAGGACCAGGTAATCAGGCTAAGGAAGGAAGGAGGAGAGACAACAAGAAATGACCGTGAAGTATGTGAAGAACTCAACAAGAGATTCAAAGAAGTGTTCACAGAGGAGACAGAAGGGACTCCAGAAAGACGGAGAGGTGGGGCACACCACCAAGTGCTGGACACAGTGCACACAACCGAGGAAGAAGTGAAGAGGCTTCTGAGTGAGCTAGATACCTCAAAGGCAATGGGGCCAGATAACATCTCCCCATGGGTATTGAGAGAGGGAGCAGAGGCGCTATGTGTACCCCTAACAACAATATTCAATACATCTATCGAAACAGGGAGATTGCCTGAGGCATGGAAGACAGCAAATGTAGTCCCAATCTTTAAAAAAGGAGACAGACATGAAGCATTAAACTACAGACCAGTGTCACTGACATGTATAGTATGCAAAATCATGGAGAAGATTATCAGGAGAAGAGTGGTGGAACACCTAGAAAGGAATGATCTCATCAACAGCAGCCAACATGGTTTCAGGGACGGGAAATCCTGTGTCACAAACCTACTGGAGTTCTATGACATGGTGACAGCAGTAAGACAAGAGAGAGAGGGGTGGGTGGATTGCATTTTCTTGGACTGCAAGAAGGCGTTTGACACAGTTCCACACAAGAGATTGGTGCAAAAACTGGAGGACCAAGCAGGGATAACAGGGAAGGCACTACAATGGATCAGGGAATACTTGTCAGGAAGACAGCAGCGAGTCATGGTACGTGGCGAGGTGTCAGAGTGGGCACCTGTGACCAGCGGGGTCCCGCAGGGGTCAGTCCTAGGACCAGTGCTGTTTCTGGTATTTGTGAACGACATGACGGAAGGAATAGACTCTGAGGTGTCCCTGTTTGCAGATGACGTGAAGTTGATGAGAAGAATTCACTCGATCGAAGACCAGGCAGAACTACAAAGGGATCTGGACAGGCTGCAGACCTGGTCCAGCAATTGGCTCCTGGAGTTCAATCCCACCAAGTGCAAAGTCATGAAGATTGGGGAAGGGCAAAGAAGGCCGCAGACGGAGTACAGTCTAGGGGGTCAGAGACTACAAACCTCACTCAAGGAAAAAGATCTTGGGGTGAGTATAACACCAGGCACATCTCCTGAAGCGCACATCAACCAAATAACTGCTGCAGCATATGGGCGCCTAGCAAACCTCAGAACAGCATTCCGACATCTTAATAAGGAATCATTCAGGACCCTGTACACCGTGTACGTTAGGCCCATATTGGAGTATGCGGCACCAGTTTGGAACCCACACCTAGCCAAGCACGTGAAGAAACTAGAGAAAGTGCAAAGGTTTGCAACAAGACTAGTCCCAGAGCTAAGAGGTATGTCCTACGAGGAGAGGTTAAGGGAAATCAACCTGACGACACTGGAGGACAGGAGAGATAGGGGGGACATGATAACGACATACAAAATACTGAGAGGAATTGACAAGGTGGACAAAGACAGGATGTTCCAGAGATTGGACACAGTAACAAGGGGACACAGTTGGAAGCTGAAGACACAGATGAATCACAGGGATGTTAGGAAGTATTTCTTCAGCCACAGAGTAGTCAGTAAGTGGAATAGTTTGGGAAGCGATGTAGTGGAGGCAGGATCCATACATAGCTTTAAGCAGAGGTATGATAAAGCTCACGGCTCAGGGAGAGTGACCTAGTAGCGATCAGTGAAGAGGCGGGGCCAGGAGCTCGGACTCGACCCCCGCAACCTCAACTAGGTGAGTACAACTAGGTGAGTACACCCCACCAAGTGCAAAGTCATGAAGATTGGGAAGGGCAAAGAAGACTGCAGACGGAGTACAGTCTAGGGGGCCAGAGACTACAAACCTCACTCAAGGAAAAAGATCTTGGGGTGAGCATAACACCAGGCACATCTCCTGAGATGCACATCAACCAAATAACTGCTGCAGCATATGGGCGCCTTGCAAACCTAAGAATAGCATTCCACCATCTTATAAGGAATCGTTCAGGACCCTGTACACTGTGTACGTTAGGCCCATATTGGAGTATGCGGCACCAGTTTGGAACCCACATCTAGCCAAACACGCAAAGAAACTAGAGAAAGTGCAAAGGTTTGCAACAGGACTAGTGTCAGAGCTATGGGGTATGCCCTACGAGGAGAGGTTAAGGGAAATCGACCTGACGACACTGGAGGACAGGAGAGATAGTGGTACATGATAACGATATATAAAATACTGAGAGGAATTGACAAGGTGGACAGAGACAGAGACAGAATGTTCCAGAGATGGGGCACAGGAACAAGGGGACACAGCTGGACGTTGAAGACTCAGATGAATCACAGGGATGTTAGGAAGTATTTCTTCAGTCACAGAGTAGACAGGAAGTGGAATAGTTTGGGAAGTTTTTTAGTGGAGGCAGGATCCATTCATAGCCTTAAGCAGAGGTATGATAAAGCTCATGGTGCAGGGAGAGTGACCCAGTAGCTGCCAGTGAAGAGGCGGGGCCAGGAGCTATGATTCGATCCCTGCAACCACAACTAGGTGAATACACACACCAAAAAACACACACAAACACACACACACACGCACGCACACACACACACACACACACACGCACATGCGCACACACACACGAGGGTACTGGGGATGGCTGGGCTTAACAAGAAGTATTGGCAGAAAGAATGAAGAGCAAAATGTAATAGGAGTGGGACTACTGTGACACGGTTATCAAGAAGATACCAACAGAGAGCAGGAAGTGGGAGTTATGAGCTCTTGCTTCAGAGTCATGGGTGGAGAAACTGGAAGTGCTGAAGCAGAGTATAGAGGTGAGACAAATAGGAGCAAGGAGCTGGGTGAAGGATGAACAGTGGAAGGTGAGGGAATAGGAGGGAAAAGAGCAAAGAAGTCTCAGGGAAATGACACCAGGCCTCTGGGATGGCTGGAGATGATGAATATAACCAGGGAGATACCTAAGTCAGACTCAGAGATACAGAGGGAAACAAAATGGTATGAGGAAGGGGAGAGGACACTCATTATTCATGGGCTCCATTAGGCAGAAGGGAAGACCTATGATGAAAGAAGACAGGGGAGGTAAAAGAGACTGAGAGAATCCTTGTAGTAACAGAAGACGACACAACTCAACTGACAAATTTTCAGAGAAGTGGGTGGTAATCGAAAAGAGCCGCTCATATTGACATTCAAGTCAGAAATGATAGGAAACAATAATCCTGCAGTGGAAACTCCCCGACAAAGGGTTCCCAAAAATACCAATGAATGTACCCTGACTATGACAGAACACAAAAAGAATGGAAACAACTGCATGAAAGAGTAAGAATGTGCAAGAGGCAGGAAGGGAGGAACAGGGCAGGTACCAGGAGACAGGGAAGCACAGCCTCGATTGGAACAGCAAACACAACTGTACATAGAATCACCCAGAGCATCTCAACCACTACCACCTCACACCAACCAAACACAATAACAAGAGCAGAGCCACACCCACAATCCCCATTCCCCAGTGCTAATACTACCCCACCAGCATACTACCATAATATCCAGACCTGCCTGCCACACCCACAGCCAACACCAACCCCTCCCACCCCCCAGAATACAGTTCTTGTAAGTAAGCTGATGATATGGTGCACCAACGCAGATGGAATTACAAATAAGAGGCATCCCCGGACATCATAGCAATCATAAAGCTCACGGAAGTGATAGAAAACACGATCATCCCATCTGCTTATCGGATCCTAAGGAAAAACAGGGGAGCAGAAAGGGGAAGGAGAAGCTGCACTGCTTATCAACAAACAGTGAAGTTTTGAAGAGATGGGAGGACTAGTTAGAGGAGTAGCAGATGACTACATAATAAGAACACTTCATATTGAGGGCCCAAAAGTGATGGGAGAAGTAATATACAACCCACCACCAAACAGCAGAAGGCCAAGACAGGAATATGGTGAGAGCAACAGAGTGATGGTGGATACAGTAGCCGAGGTTGCCAGAAGGGCCCATCTGAGCAGGGCAGAGTACTCATAATGGGGGATTTCAACCTTCAGGAGACTGGGAGACATTAGAGCCACAAGGGGGACCAGAGACGTGGAGAGCCATGATGCTGGAGGCGGTACTTGAAAACTTCATGTACCACCATGTTTGGGACACAAGCAGAGAGAGAGAAGACGATGAACTAGCAAGGATGGAACTAACATTCACCTTGAACAGTTCAGACAGAGGGATATCTTGCACAAAAGGCCGCTATTCACTAGCTATCACGTAGTCTTGAGATTCGCATACAAAATAGAGTTTACAATGAAGAGTGAGGCAGTAGAAGGACTGGAGAAGCTAAACATACATAAATGGCTCACGAAATCGTAATGACACGATTGCAAACAAACCATACCACGGGTGGGGTTTGAACCCCACCCGTGGTATGGTTTGTTTGAACTCCAGACCAGTGGCTAACGCGACGGTCTGGAGTGTTGAGACTCTCTGACCGCGGGCTCAAAACCAACCCGTGGTATGGTTTGTATACATAAATAGGACAACACAAGTATGAGGAAATTCCTACATGAGGTGCAGTGGGTAACTGAACTAGATGGAACTCGTGACCACAATATGCAGGGAGGCAGTGGAGAAGTTCGTACCAAGAGACACCAGAAACAACGGAAAGACCACTGTGAGCCCATATTTTACCAAGATGTCTGGAGAGGCCAAAGCCAAATGTGCTAGATCATGGAAAAAATATAAAAGGCAAAGGACTCAGGAAAACCCAGAAATCCAGTGTCAATACGAGAATGACTTATCAAAAGCCAGATGTGACCGAAAGCTGTTATACAGCCACTTGAGAAGGTAAACAACAGTTAAATACCAGGTAATCAGGCTGAGGAAGGAAGAAGGGGAGCTCACAGGGAACGACCAGGAAGTATGTGAAGAGCTCAGCTCGAGATTCAGGGAGGTATTCACAGTAGAAAGAAAGAGGCTTCCAGAAAACTGAGGTGGTACGGTGCACTGGCAAGTGCACAGTACCACTTGCCAGTGAGGTGAAGAAACTGATAGGGGAACTAGATACCTAGAAGTCGGTGGGTCCAGATAAAATCGCTCCTTGGGTCCTGAGAGAGGGAGCAGATGCACTGTATGTGCCACTGACAACAGTCTTCAATAAATCTATCGAAACAAGGAAGCTGCCTGAAGTGTGGAAAACAGCAAATGTAGTCCCGTATTGTATGTATTGTATGTATGTATTGTATGTAAACTTATGGAGAAGATTATCAGGAACAAGAGTGGTGGAACACCTAGAAAGGAATGGACTCATACATGACTACCAGAACGTCTTCAGGTAAGGGAAATCCTTCATCAATAACCTATTGGAGTTCTTTGACAAGGTAACTTAATAGCAGGAGAGAGAGAGGTATGGATAGACTGCATCTTCTTGGACTGTAAGAAGGCTATAGACACAGTACCGCAAAAGAGACTGGTTGAAAAGGAAGAGGAGCAGGTGCGAATAGGCGGGAAAGTACTGCAATGGATCTGGGAATAGCTGACAAGAAGGGAACAACGTGTCGGTACGAGACAAGATGTCAGAATGGGTGCACGTGTCGAGTTGGTTGCACAAGGGTCAGTCCTATGTCCGGTGCACTTTCCTGTATATGTGAATGACATGAAGGAAAGGATCGAGTCAGAGGTGTCCTTCTTCGCAGACGATGTGAAACTAATGAAGAGAATACAAGCGGAAGAGGATGAGGTAAGCCTACAAGGGAATCTGGACAGGCTGCAAGCCTGGTCCGACAAATGGCTCCTGGAGTTTAACCCCACCAAGTGTAAAGTTATGAAGATTGGAAATTTTCAAAGAAGTGAGCATCATACTGAGCATATCTCCTGAGGCGATCATCACCCAAATAACTGCTGCAGCACATGACTGCCTGGCAAACATAAGAAAAGCCTTTCGACATCTGAGTAAGGAGTCACTCAAGACGTTGTACACCGCGTACGTCAGGCCCATATAAGAGGACGCAGCAATAGTATGGAACCCATACCTGGTCAAACACGTCAAGAAATTAGAGAAAGTGCAAAGGTTTGCAACAAGACTAGTCCCGGAGCTAAGGAGTATGTCCTGCCAGAAGAGGTTAAGAGAAATCAACCTGACGAAACTGAAGGACAAGAAGAGATACAATAAATCTCATGGAGTAGGGAGAGAGTCGACCTATTAGTGATCAGCTGTGACTTGATCCCTGCAATCACAAATAGGTGAGCACAGTTAGGTAACACACACACACACACACACACACACACACACACACACACACACACACACACACACACACACACACACACACACACACACACACACACACACACACACACACACACAAAGAGGGGGCAGAAAAGAAGATTCAGATTACAGGCCAATAACACATACACACACAAAGAGGGGGCAGAAAAGAAGATTCAGATTACAGGCCCATAACACTGATCTGCATAATAAATTTACTGAGTGAGTTGATGAGCTACAGCCAGGATGGCTTCAGAGACGAACAATCCTGTCTCATCCGTACTAGAGTTCCTCGACAGTCTAACAAAAGTGAGACAGGAGAGAAAAGTATGTTGGACTGCACACTTTGAAATTGAAAGTCTTTTTTCCTCACAACCACACTAGAGACTAGGACAAAAGCTGCACAATCAGGCAGGATAGCAGGAATGGGGAAATAATGGATCAAAGAATATCAGAGTTGACTGGTAACTTGACTCACTGTTATGTAACACGTAACATCACACCGACTAAATTTAATTCCCAGCTATTTTCACTCCCGATGTTATTCCCAAACATTTTAAAGAAATCGATAATAGGAAAACTCATATTATTGATTTCAATAAAACGTTTAATAACACAAAACATTAAATAAAATATTTAGATATGTTAGGAATGGGTAGGTTAGGATATTGAGGTTTAGTTAGGTTAGGCTAGTTAAGAATAGTTAGGTTTGGTTAGGTATGGCTCGTTTAGGATAGATTTAAGTCAGGTTAGGACTGATTAGGCAAGTGTAGATGAAGTTAGGTTACATAGGTTAAATAAAGCTAGGCTGGATTAGATGAAGATAGGTTAAATTAGGTTAGATTCAACGAAGGTTTGATTAGGTCATGTTAGATTAAGTATGAAGGATTGGGCTAGATTAGATTAAGCTAACTTAGATTCGGTTAGCCTAGACTAGACTTGATTAGAATAGATTAGATCAGGTAACATTAAGGTGAATAAGGTCAAGTCATGCTAGGGAAGGTTAGACACCAAAACTACGAATATTTAATATTTGATTCTTAGCTATTTATTTTACACCGTGTCTTGCTTCTGAAGCGTCTTAGAGTCTGAGTTCAAGGTGTTGAAGGAGGTGGTTCTACTTCTCAAGGAGGAAAATAAGAAACTGAAAATTCGCCTTGATAAGTATAGCAATTGAAGATTGAGACACTTACGTAACATATGGGAATCTTTATTAAGGAAACGATTCGCCACACAGTGGCTTCATCAGTCCAATACAAAGTAGAAATGGGTTAGGAGAAGAAGAGTTTGAGGTAATCAGTCCCTCAGCCTGGAATCGATGTGTTCAGTCCATCACTCTTGTGATAAAGATTCCCATATGTTACATAAGTATCTCAATCTTCAACTTGTCGGTTTTCAAAACCATTTATCACAACTGTAGCAATGAATCTGAGGTGGTTGGAATTAGTGAAGAAAGGTTGGTTACCAGCAGTGAGGAACAGAATCGACTCACTTACAAGTGGGTAATAGTCTCCAGTAAAGAAAGGAATATCAAAGTGAGCAAAGTTAAAAAGCATTTGGAGGCGGGAAATCTCTTCTCTTCTCCAGGACTAATGATGATAAAGGTACCACTAACTCCTCTGCTAATAAAGGCAGGGATATCCTTGTGGTCGGTGACTCTAACGTTAGAGGGCGTTTCTCATGAGCTAGTGTTGATGACAAAATCAACAGGTTGGATAATATCATGTCAGGTAATGGGAATAACCCTATTATCTGCCTCACTGCTAGTGGAAACGATATTGAAAAGAACAGGAGACAGGAGCTGCTAGATAAGTACAGAACAGATATATATTTAATTAGGTTTTTGAGAGAAACTCCTCTTAGAAGAGGAGTGACCAATATATAGATACCTAGGGTGCAATTGGTGTAAAATGCTGGCTAGACAGGTACTGCAAAGAACTTGCTATCCTACTGACAAGTAGGACAATTTCTTTGGCAAACATGATATGTAAGCAAGGGCTGGGGAACATCTCTCTAGAGTAAATATGGTAGCATTGCCCAACTCTGTCGACGGGGCTATTGCTGAGTTGTCTAGGAGTTTAAAATGATAGAAGACAGATGTATGGGTGTGAGTGAGGAATAGGTTGCAGCACGAGGGAACAAAACGACAAAAAAAAAAAAAAAAAAAAAAGGATACTTCAGGGATTTGTTCAGAAGGCATTGCTCATCACAAAGTTACGAATAAATGCAATAGAATTCGCCAACAGACAAAGAAAGGTAGTAAAGGGCAGCGATCCTTAAGATCCACTGTATTAATAATAGGGACGAAAGAAACAAGATGAGCTAAGATTAATTGCATATGCAGGACACAGAGATTATTGCTATAACGAGACCTGGTTCAACCTGAAAGATCGACAAGTGCTTTTGAATACCACATACAAGGCTATAAATTATTCCACACACGCAGAGCCAATTCGAAGGGTGATGGAGTTGGGTTATAGTCAGAGATAATCGAAACTGTTGCATTAGACAAGCTATAAAATTAGAAGTGACAGACACTGAATCTGTCTGACTACAGTTTCTGGAGGGAACTGAGAAATTATTCATCGGTGTGGTTCACAGGCCCCCCAAACCTTGACAGGGAATTCTGTACATTTCTATGGAACGAAATTACTAAGTCATCTGGACACGAAAATATTGTGATGGAATATTTTAACTTTAGACAAATTGACTTGTGAAATTTGACAGGAAATTTTGAATCTAGCCATAATAGATTGAAACATCTCACTGGCAAAAGAGAGGCATTTACAGGCGAATCAAGAGATTAGAGTGGTATTTAATAATAAAATAATAAAAAGGAAAAACAAAACAAAATGAAGAGTTTGAAGTTAGTCGCACGGGTTTAGAGGATTAGCCCGATAGGTTTCTTTCAGATAAACAGGAGTAAGATTAGGAACAAGATAAGCCCACCTACAAGCCTAATCAAGTCAGCTTACGGAAAGTAGCAAGGAAATGCGTACAATCATCAACGCATACTTCCTCTCTGTTTTTACGCAGGAAGATACTGAAGAAATTCTGGAAATCAAAAATTATATGGGTCTGGAAGAAAAGTTATGAACGATCAAAGTCACTGGTAACATGAGTCTCAGATAAATATATAGATTAAAACCAAATAAATCTCCGGGCCCTGAAGAACTGTCCTCAAGAGTTATAAACGCATGTAAGGAAGAACTTAGCAAACCATTAGATAGTTTTTTCAATATATCGCTTAAAACTGGCATAATGCCAGTTAAGTGGAAAATGGTAAATGTGATACCTATCCACGAAGCAGGAGACAGGTTGTTAGCATTGAATTATAGACCAAGTATCCTAACCTTCATTGTCGGGAAGTAGATGGAATCAGTAACTGCCGAGGTTGTTTGAAGCCACCTTGAAAAACACAAACTGATCAATGAATTCCAGCACGGTTTTGCCAAGGGGTATTCCTGCCTCACGAAATTACTAACTTTTTTCACTAAGTTATTTGAAGAAGTAGATCATGATAGTAAACATATTGTTCATGTACAAGAATGGTACAAAATACCGACAAGATGAAATTAAGACGCATGTGCAACATCTGGGTATCTTAAGAACATAACATAAGAAAGATGGAACACTGCAGCAAGCCTACTGACCCATGCGAAGCAAGTCCATTTCTCCCCCCCCCTCGGATTACCCTAATGTCCCGCCTAGTCAGGTCACTTCCACTTAAGGAAGGAGCACGGCATCAGACCTAGTAGCACAAGCTAGTCAGGTCTAGCTCACACCCACCCACACCCACTCATGTATTTATCTAACCTATTTTTAAAACTACACAACGTTTTAGCCTCTATAACTGTACTCGGAAGTTTGTTCCACTCATCCACAACTCTATTACCAAACCAGTACTTTCCTATATCCTTCCTGAATCTGAATTTTTCCAACTTGAAACTATTGCTGCGAGTCCTGTCTTGGCTGGAAATTTTCAGCACGGTATTTACACCACTCTTATTTATTCCTGTTTCCATTTATACTCCTCGATTATATCCCCCATAATTCTATGCCTTTCTAGCGTGCAGATTCAGGACCCTCAGTCTGTCCTCATAGGGAAGATTTCTGATACATGGGATCAACTTAGTCAACTTCCTCTGCACGTTTTCCAGAGCATTTATATCCATTCTGTAATACCGTGACCAGAACTGTGTAGCATAATCTAAATGAGGCCTAACCAAGGATATATAGAGCTGAAGAGCAACCTGAGGACTTTTATCATTTATACTTTTAGATATAAAGCCAAGATATGAAGATATAAAGTCTAGATCTTTATTGTAGACGTTACGTGATCCAGTGGCTTTATCAGTACAGATTCTAGGACATAATTTGAAGACAGTAGAATTATATACAGAAGATGAGGTAATCAGTCCCTCATCCTTGGAGCTGGTGTAAGGCACTGTGGTCGTGGAGATTCTGGAGCACTGACAAGGAGGCTGGCGCTTATATACTAACGTCAGGTGAAAAAGGGGACGTGTAGCAGACGAGGGCATAGTCACTGGTAGGCGGGATTCCCCAGTGGAAGTAGGTCCTACCCAAAGAGATGGGTTGTAGTAGTAGTTGTCGTAGCCGTGAAGAAGGTTATGTACATCTCAAATTATGTCCTAGAATTTGTATTGATAAAGCCACTGGGTGGCGAAACGTCTACAATAAAGATACCCAGATGTTGCGCACGCGTCTTTATTTCATATTGTGCATATGGGCTTCAGTTAGTCTTCAGAGTGAGTTTCCAGGCCGGATATTTTTGAGCGTAGTTAGAGGGACACCTAACTGGGGCGGAAATTTTTTTTTGGATAGAGGAGCGGCTAACAAATAGACAACAGAGAGTTTGCATAAATAGGGAGATATTTGAGTGGGGACGCGTTACAAGTGGAGTTCCACAGGGGTCAGCGTTGAGCCCAATATGTATAAACGACATAGAGGAGGGAATAAATAGCGACATAAGCAAGTTTGCCAATGACACCAAAATAGACCGTCAGATTGCTTCTTACAAGGACACTAGAGTGTTACAGAAAGATCGGAATAGATTGATGCAGTTGTCGGAGAAACGGCAGATGCAGTTTAATGTAAACAAATGCGAAGTTCTAAGCATTGGAAACTAAAATAATCATGGCACTTATAAACTAATGTAGATCTTAATTACAGTAAATGCGAAAACAACGTAGAATCAAGGGGATATAACTGAGCTGCACAAATGGAAAGCAAGAATAAATAAAAGGGGAAATCAATAACTTGCTAAAAATGTCTAACCAAGACAGGACTCGCAGCAGTGGGATTAAGTCGGAAAAATGTTGATTTAGAATGTGAAGAGGAATGCATTTGTTTGGTAATAAAGTTGAGGAATAGAGAAATAAATTCTCTAGTAGCTTTACTGAAGAGAAAATTTGTGTAGCTTTAAAAATAGGTTCAGCAAGAACTCGAGTAGGTGTGAGTTGGACTTGCCTAACATGGGCCATTAGGTAGGCTGCAGAGCTCCTTCTCTCTTCTGTTTTTATGTTCTTAAATTATATATTTTTATTTCGGGAGTAAATGTTACTGACTCAAATTACCAGAAGATAAATTAATTAGAACCCCCCCCCCCTAGTATAAAGGAAAAAACGAGTCGTTTTCTCAGTAGAGTTACTGGAATGGGCGTGTGAGACGAGTGGGTTTCCACCAGGATCAGTACTGGAACCAGTACTATTTCTTGTGTATTTGAACAACATGGCTGAACAATTAGTCACAGGTGTTCCTGCTCGAAGACGATATAAAGGCAATGTAGAAAAACAAACAGGTGAGGACCAGGAAAGACTCCAGGCTGCAGTTCTTGTCTCACTAGTGTGTATTGGGTTTAAACTCCAGCAAATGCAAAGTTATAGAGATTGAGACAGCAAAGAATACCTCAAATATCGACTGGGCGGGACAAAGACCGTAAATCTCACTTGTGCATTGTAAAGTGTACATTGTAGAGAACATACGCATGAGGCGCGTATTAACCGAATAACTGCCACAGGAGAGTCTGGCAAATCCAAGGAAAACTTTCAGCAACTTCATCAAGGAGTCATAAAACTTGCATTATTGGTGAACTAAAATATAAAAACTGATTGAAACAACTCAGCAGATATGAAGCCAATTCTTGCAGTATCAAATGATTCGCCGATGACTACTTGCAATCGGCGGGATTTTGTTTCTTGGTATTTTCCTCTCCAGCAAGAATTTTGCTGGACCACATGATTTCTAAACAGAATCTGAACAGTGAGATCAATATTTCTCAGGGACGTGTTTTCTTGTCTAAACAGTGACCAAGATTCTGAACAGTGAGATCAATATTTCTCAGGGACGTGTTTTCTTGTCTAAACAGTCTGAATAGTGAGATCAATATTTCTCAGGGACGTGTTTTCTTGTCTAAACAGTGACCAAGAATCTGAATAGTGAGATCAATATTTCTCAGGGACGTGTTTTCTTGTCTAAACAGTGACCAAGAATCTGAATAGTGAGATCAATATTTCTCAGGGACGTGTTTTCTTGTCTAAACAGTGACCAAGAATCTGAATAGTGAGATCAATATTTCTCAGGGACGTGTTAACATTCATGTTTTTACTTTGCAAGTATTTGCCGAGACTGACCGTACAGTCCAAATAAAGATTAAAGTCACATACAGTATAGCAATCAGAAGAGCAGTGCTGTCCGTATAAGTCTTTATATCCTTATCAGCGGCTATAAGAAGGGTTGTGACAGCATTCACTGGTTCCTATCGGCATGACTATCTCGTTACACTCAGAGATATTAACCTTTTTTGCTCAAAATCCCGAAAAGAATATGGTGCTATGGATTCCTGAGACAATGTAGAGAGTGTTGAGTTCCCAAGAAGAGTTTCATGTGGTTTTACCTCACTCATTTTGTCCTGGGATGACAGGCTGAGGCAGTGATAATAACACTGTAAACATATTCCTTGTAGCGAACAATATTTCAGACATATTGCTGATACTTTACAGTCACCATTCATATTAGCAACACCATCGAAACATTCACCCACATTGTTCTCGAACTTTAGATGAAGTTTTTTCAAGAGAATATTAAGTGAAATATCTGTTTTACGTTACTTTCCTTTAACATATCTCAAACACAGGACCAGTCGATCCATGTGGCTGACGTAGTAAGTTTTCTTAACACTCTCCATCACTGGAGTAGTAAAAGCAGTCAGATTAGTGCATTATTTCTCACCTCACTTGCCATAATATGCTTATCCACACTGAAACAAGATAATTATTACTTTGTAACAACATTACAAACAACGCAAGGTTTAAAAGAGAGCATGTTGTCAAAGTTATTAAATAATTCCCCTGGTCTACTGACGTCTTTAATATAGCGGTCGCTGCATAACTAGCAAAACATATATATATAACAGAAACGCTCACTACTAATTGGAATTATAAATGAACCACTACAGAGATTCCTGTTTATTTTCTGAACCAACAGAGGTTCCTACAGATATTCTTTGCGCTCTAAAATAACAGCGAATATAAAGATAAATTAAGTCCCGGCACAACCTTACCTGCCAACACTAATCAGCACCCGACCCAGCCAACACTAATCAGCACCCGTCAACACTAATCAGCACCCGTCACGCATCACTAATCACGCACACCCAGCAACACAAACCAGTCACGCATCACCCAGCAACAACACAGCAACACAAACCAGTCAGCATACCCAGTCAACACTACCAATCACTCACAACACAAACCAGTACACGCACCCACAACACAAACCAGTACATCACCCAGCACCTGCATCAACACGCAGTACACGCATCACCCAGCAACACAAACCAGTACACGCATCACCCAGCAACACAAACCAGTACACGAATCACCCAGCAACACAAACCAGTACACGCATCACCCAGCAACACAAACCAGTACACGCATCACCCAGCAACACAAACCAGTACACGCATCACCCAGCAACACAAACCAGTACACGTATCACCCAGCAACACAAACCAGTACACGCATCACCCAGCAACACAAACCAGTACACGCATCACCCAGCAACACAAACCAGTACACGCATCACCCAGCAACACAAACCAGCTTGAAGAATTGAGACACTTAAGCAACTTATGGAAATCTTTATTGAAGAAACGTTTCGCCACACAGTGGCTACATCTGTCTTATACAAAGCAGGAAAGTATAAGGAGAGGAGGAGTTTGTGGTAATCAGTCCCTCAGCCTGGAGTCGATGTGTTCAGTCCATCAATCTTGTAGAAAGTACAGCACAGGACCGTAGCAGTGGCTAATATACTGTAGTCAGGTGAGGCGAAGCAGGAGGAGGCGGGGTCATAGTGGAACCATCCACTGGTCTAAGTAGGTCTTCTTTCAAAGATTGGACAAGTTCCGAAGAATTCTTTGTATCTAGATCCCATGATGATGCTAAGGGACTGATTACCTCAAACTCATCCTCTCCTTATACTTTCCTGCTTTGTATAAGACTGATGAAGCCACTGTGTGGCGAAACGTTTCTTCAATAAAGGTTCCCATATGTTGCATAAGTGTCTCAAGTCTTCAACTTGTAAGTCTTCAAAACAATTCATCACAAACCAGTTCTCACCAAAACAGACCAATGCAAGCCAACACGACCCAGAATCTGCTACTAATAAGCATCACCTGCCAACACTAATCATAATCTGTAGGTTCGAGTCAGCAACCGCAAAAACAAGTTAATACTCACCAACAGTCAGGCACAACCCACCATCACCAACCAACATCCACCAACATCCGCTATCACCACCAACACCAACGAACACCCACCAACACTCACAGACTTCTAACAACTAGGCAACACAAGCTAAATCTCGCCGTAAACCTTCATCTATAGGTTGGATAAATTCAAGAGGGGTAGGATTTAGTGGGACTTGCACAACAAGAGTCAGAAGAGTTATCAAGCTTATTTCTTGGGTAGCCTTGAGGAAAGGTCGGACAAATATCTTTGGTAGAGAGTTTAGGTTATAAAAGGATCTGCCTAGTAAAGGGAGGAAGGCCTGCTGCAATTCTCATGTGTTCGTAAAACCCGGTTACACCAACTAACACCCGGAACCGTTCACAAACAACAGCTAACACCTGCCAACACCCGGTAATAATCACTAAAACTAGTCAGTGATGGGATGGGATGCTGGCTGGTGTTAGAACCCAACAACCCATCCAACTCCAGCCAGGACCAGCTCAGACCCCGCAACA
The DNA here is from genome assembly GCF_038502225.1 of Cherax quadricarinatus. Classification (NCBI taxonomy): domain Eukaryota; kingdom Metazoa; phylum Arthropoda; class Malacostraca; order Decapoda; family Parastacidae; genus Cherax; species Cherax quadricarinatus. The sequence goes on along the minus strand of NW_027197075.1, from coordinate 26,061 downwards.
CCAGCCAGCATCCACCAATATGCTCCAGTGAGGTCACTGGCTTGTGACTGTGTTTACTCGACGCGGCATTGGTGACACACACTCATCTCCTCGGGGAGTGAAAGTCTCATCAGGAACATAATACTGCAGTTCACCATGATGGCGCCTTCCACACTGTAAACAACCTGACAACCTGATCCATGACGCCGTTGATTTGCGGAATCTGAGAGAAAGTGCAATCTAGCCGGGATATTGTTTGGGTTCGAACTCAGATAAAGACGAGGTCTTCTGAATATATATATATATATATATGTATATATATATATATATATATATATATATATATATATATATATATATATATATATATATATATATATATATATATATATATATATATATCTATGGGGAAGTGGAACAGAATTCTTCGTCCGTAAGCCATGAGTGTCGTAAGAAGCGGCTAAGATGCCGGGAGCAAGGGGCTAGTAACCCTTTCTCCTGTATAAATTACTAAATTTAAAAAGAGAAACTTTCCTTTTTCTTCGGCTACCCTGCCTCGGTGGGATACGGCCGATTTGTTTATAATATATATATATATATATATATATATATATATATATATATATATATATATATATATATATATATATATATATATATATATATATATATATATATATATATATATATATATATATATATATATATATTTGCAATGAGAAACTGACTGTTGAGTGCACTAGAGACTTGCATGTTGCTCAAGTACCTGCCTGATTATTTCGTAGGTGAGTGATGTTCAAGCAAAGACATTTGATCTTGTGATCTTGATTTTAGATCACATTAAGGCAGTAGACACAGTGTAGTTGATGTCTTGTAAGAACTATTTCCATTACTGGCCCTATATTTACTCTGTTAATTCCATGAATTCTCAGTTTGCTTTGAGAAATACTGAGTTAGCTTGTTAGTAATATCTTTATTTCTAAGCCAGTTCATATAAATTCTTATTATGTGTTTGAAGTACGAATCAGAGGTCGACTCTCGCTGATCCTTATTAGTTGAAGTGAATCTTTCCGTTTAATCAGGTGTTTTGATACTTTATTTCTGTAATAAGACACATATACAGTGCATTCACTATAGTAAAAGTCTATGCTCCATAACACGTATAAATGTCATATGTAGTTTTCTGTCTGACAATTCTTACAAGGAACAGTGGCTATACATAATTTGTTGTGTATGTATACTTCAAGTTTTGCCAAAAATCAATAAAAATAATTGTCGATTAAACTTCTCAAAATAACTCGTATAGAAATTTTTCGGGTCTGAAAGAACCAGTTGATCTAGTACACTAGAGACATAGGAATATTAATCATAATTTTAAATTGCATCATCGTCATAATAACACATGCAAATGAGTGGTTGTTTGCAGTGACAGTGGGAGATAACACATATTAAGAGTAAAGACAATGACAGTGGAAGATAACACATATTAAGAGCAAAGACAAAGACATCCTGTGTGTTTTATGAGATGACATTAGGAGATGAATCATGTTTTGAGTAATAACACCGGGAGACGCATCATACTCTGAAGAATGACAGAGGTAAGTAAATCATGATCTACGTATTGAATCGTGATATATGCACTGACGCAGTGAACCATGATATTTATAATGACGCAGAAATGAGTCAAGTTCTGTGTAATGACAAAATGAGATGAATTATGATCCGTTTAATAACGCAGATGATTCTTGATCTATGTAATGATCCTTGAAAATAAATAATGCTCCGTGTAAAGACACTAGGAGACGAATCATTTCCTGAGTAATGAGAAAATTAATCATAATCTTTGTAATGTCATTGGAAGATGAAATATATGTGTAATGACAGATAAATCATGCTCTGTGTAATGACACAGATGAGTCATGTTCTGTGTAATGACACAGATGAGTCATGTTCTGTGTAATGACACAGATGAGTCATACTCTGTGTAATGACACAGATGAGTCATACTCTGTGTAATGACACAGATGAGTCATACTCTGTGTAATGACACAGATGAGTCATACTCTGTGTAATGACACAGATGAGTCATGCTCAGTGTAATGCACAGATCATGTGTGTGATGACACAGATGAGTCATGCTCAGTGTATGAGATGAGTCATGCTCTGTGTAATGAGTCATGCACAGATGAGTCATGTGTAATAACACAGATGAGTCATGCTGTGTAATGATAGATGAGATGAGTCATGCTCTGTGTAATAACACAGATGAGTCATGCTCTGTGTGATGAGATGAGTCATGCTCTGTGTAATGACACAGATGAGTCATGCTCTGTGTGATGACACAGATGAGTCATGCTCTGTGTGATGACACAGATGAGTGATGACACAGATGAGTCATGCTCAGTGTAATAACACAGATGAGTCATGCTCTGTGTAATGATAGATGAGTCATGCTCTGTGTAATGATAGATGAGTCATACTCTGTGTAATGACACAGATGAGTCATGCTCAGTGTAATAACACAGATGAGTCATGCTCTGTGTAATAACACAGATGAGTCATGCTCTGTGTAATAACACAGATGAGTCATGCTCTGTGTAATAACACAGATGAGTCATGCTCTGTGTAATGATAGATGAGTCATGCTCTGTGTAATAACACAGATGAGTCATGCTCTGTGTGATGACACAGATGAGTCATGCTCTGTGTAATGACACAGATGAGTCATGTTCTGTGTAATGACACAGATGAGTCATATAACGCGATTATTAGTGATCTGCAAGCGGGGTTCAATGATAAACGTCTTCGGAGGCTTCTTAATTTATTTGTAATGTAGTGGTGGGTACACAGGCTTGTGTGTTGTGCCCATGGCCCAGGTAGGGCCATGCCCACGAGGGAGAGAGCTAGCAAGGACTTGTGTCTTGCTGCTAGGCCGCTGAGTGAGTGAGTGTGTGAGTGTGGGACCAGCGTCCCACAGACCTGGGCAGGCCCAGAGGGCAGCACCTTAGTGGCGCAAAATATGAACTAAGCTGGCAGACAGCATAGGCTGTCTGTGCAGACAGTGCAGGCTGTCTACATACGCTCGGCCACCTACCTCGCGTCGTCCCGACGCGACAATACCGGTGGTGAAAAAAACTCAGTCTCTCTTTCGTTGGAACAGGGCACAGAACACAAAATAAGAACATGTATATATACATATGGACATGGAAAAAAAAGCTTCCTACAGGGAGGGAAGAAAAAAACATGTGGGGTGTGCTAAACATCGTGGTCAAAGGCAGTGAGCGTCGAGGGGCATCACTGCACGCCTTCCTGCGTCTGAACGGATACTGCAACAGAGGAGACATCGCTGCCGCTGAGCTGTGACGTAACGGGGTATGGTCTCCTCTAGAACGGTGAAGCAGACATCGTAGGAGTCGCTTCAGGTTTTCACTCAACCTGGGGCACGACATGCTGGATGCTGGTGTGAGGCATCGACAAAACTCGGCATCTGGGCAGGACTTCTTCTGGCAAGCTACTCAGGAGGACACTTCTCGATTGGTACTTTCGCTAGGCTGTCACTGCCGGCGAGCGTGGAGGGAGTCGTGGAGGAAGTCGTGGCAGAGACGACTGGACGAAATATCTGGGAGTCGTAACATCATGCACCAGACTGCAGTGAGCGAGCTAGCAGTCAAAGCGACATCATCTTTGTGCAGGCTGCTCACTGAAGCTTGTGACACGAGGCTGACACAGCGCCTGCCGACAGGGCTAACTGCGGCTTGACGAGTGTCATTCTCTCGGCAGTTGGAGTTATAGCAGAGGTTAGTCTAAGCGTCTCCAGACTTGTTTCTCTACATATAACTGCACTCTGAAGGTCTGGAGGTGAAGTGAAACAAATCTGGATGGGAATCGTAGCAGGTACGATTCTGCAGAACATCACGAGCAACGAGCATAAGAGCTTTCTGTACAAAGGGCTCGGTCGCTCGGGGCTGAGTAATATCAGCTGTCAAATGCACTGGTCACACCGGGAGACTAAGTAACACAGTGGTGCTACTCCGGGGGTCTTGCCGCAGACCACACTGGACTCACGGAAAACTTTACACACACCTGCGGTACATGAGGTACAACATGGCTTAACTAGCAAAAGATGCTTTTCTGTGCACAAAATTGACACTAAGCCATACACTAACATGTGAGAACACTGAGAGGAATTAATTAACACACGACATATATCTTCTCTCAATCTTCTCGACAGTATTGAAATAATTACTAGAACACTCGATGTGACATCATGTGATGTCAGGCGTGACGTCAACAGCATTGTGACGTCAGCAGACATCTCGAGGTGACGTCAGCAGACATCGTGATGTTATGAAGTCGGGCAGCAGCATCGGTGATGTCAATGTGATGCGGGCAGCAGACCACAGCATGAGGCTGGGACATCTGGCTTGGTAACCCACGTGGCTTGTAGATCCACGTGGCATCGCCCACCCCCCACGTGGCGTCGGGACCCACGTGGCATCGCCCACACCCCACGTGGCGTCGGGATCCACGTGGCGTCGTGATCTACGTGGCTTGCTGATCCACGGGGCTTGCTGATCCACATGGCTTGCTGATCCTCGTGGCTTGCTGATCCACGTGGCTTGCTGATCCACGTGGCTTGCTGATCCACGTGGCTTGCTGATCCACGTGTCTTGCTGATCCACGTGGCTTGCTGATCTACATGGCTTGCTGATCCACATGGCTTACTGATCCACGTGGCTTGCTGATCCACGTAGCTTCGAGTGGCCTCGGGCACTCGGATACACAGCTCTGGCAATGAATTCACATGGAAAACAGCAGAGGGAGTGGGCGGTGGAGAGTGTATGGTAGGCTGGCGAGGTGTGAATGTACAGCAGGGCAAGCGTGGGCGAGGCAAGGAATGGCCACTTCCTCATCTCCCACAAACACGGAGACACGCACACTGGATGCAGAAATCACCACAAAACTCACCTCTGGCTTGCTGAAACAGCTGTGCTGAGCTGAACAACAACAGCAACATACAAGTGCTGCTGAACACGTGACTTGAGATACAGCGTGGGACGCTGTAGCGTGGGGTCACTGGGACGCCACTTACAATTCTCGAAGAAGTATGGTAAATTTCGGCTAGATCCTGCTTGTACCTGTGTCTGGATGCTGAAACGTGCAGACACGACATCCGGATAACTCGTTGAGAGACGGATGCTTCTTGTGGAGGGCGATGAAGTGAAGATGACTTCATCCCTTCCTTCCTTTCTCTCTCCGGGCAAACACAACTGCTGCGACCACCGCTTCCCACCATTTATAACGCGATTATTAGTGATCTGCAAGCGGGGATCAATGATAAACGTCTTCGGAGGCTTCTTACTTTATTTGTAATGTAGTGGTGGGTACACAGGCTTGTGTGTTGTGCCCATGGCCCAGGCAGGGCCATGCCCAAGAGGGAGAGAGCTAGTATGGACTTGTGTCTTGCTGTTAGGCCGCTTAGTGAGTGAGTGAGTGTGGGACCAGCGTCCCACTGACCTGGGCAGGCCCAGAGGGCAGGACCTTAGTGGCGCGAAATATGAACTAAGCTGGCAGACAGCATAGGCTGTGCAGAAGTACAGGCTGTCTACAGTCATGCTCTGTGTAATGACACAGATGAGTTATGCTCTGTGTGATGACACAGATGAGTCATGCTCTGTGTGATGATGCAGATGAGTCATGCTCTGTGTGATGACACAGATGAGTCATGCTCTGTGTGATGACACAGATGAGTCATGCTCTGTGTAATGACACAGATTAGTCATGCTCTGCGTAGTGACACAGGTGAGTCATGTTCTGTGTAATGACACAGATGAGTCATGCTCTTTGTAATGACACAGATGAGTCATGCTCTGTGTAATGACACAGATGAGTCATGCTCTTTGTAATGACACAGATGAGTCATGCTCTGTGTAATGACGCAGATGAGTCATGCTCTGTGTAATGACACAGATGAGTCATGTTCTGTGTAATGACACAGATGAGTTATGTTCTGTGTAATGACACACATGAGTCATGCTCTGTGTGATGACGCAGATGAGTCATGCTCTGTGTGATGACGCAGATGAGTCATGCTCTGTGTGATGACGCAGATGAGTCATGCTCTGTGTGATGACGCAGATGAGTCATGCTCTGTGTGATGACGCAGATGAGTCATGCTCTGTGTGATGACGCAGATGAGTCATCCTCTGTGTAATGCCACAGGAAGATGAAATATGTCCTGTGTAATAATACAGATGAGTCATGCTCAGTGTAATACGGGGCGCCGTACCTAAGCCTTGATGAACGACGTTCCTAACGAAGGTAATGAAGATGAATTGAAGGTGCCTGCTTCCCTGACGGAAGCCGCTAATTACTCACTTTCTGATAATTACTCAGATAATTAATTACTCACGGAATAACTAATTGCACACGGAATAACCAATTACTCACTGGAAAACTACGTGTTCACCTTGAGCCTAATTAGTTTCAGTTCACCTAATAACTAATTATTCCTGAAAGTTAACTGCTCTTGAGACAAGTAATGATTCACTGCATACTAATGAGTCAGGGATAGCTAATTAACCAAGTAATTATTAATCTTCATACAATTATTTACATAATACTTAAACTGCAACTAACTGTTCAAGGACAAACTAATTTCTGATAAGAATATCTCCATAATTTATTTTCCGTTAGCAACTAATTTCTCAAAAAAATTATTTTCCTAAAACTAATTTCTTTCCAAATATTAATTAACTAACTTATTTTATCAAATAATACCTCCGAACTAATTATTCATGGAACAATTAATTACACATGGTATCGCCAACAGACTGCATAATAATAATAGTAATAATAATATTATTTTTATTTCTACTAGTACAAGGTATACAGACCAGAGCTGACATCATTGACATACTACTATATAGAAAGCCCTATGTTATGCTGAGAATTTCGGGAAAATTAGGTCAGTTTTCTCCCAGGATGCGACCCACACCAGTCCACTAACACCCAGCTACCGGGGACCTCAGTGTGTGAGCTGAGTGCACTAGTTACCAAACTACGGGACAAATAATACCGGTGACTCACATGTACCTAATTGCTTACATATCATCAAAGTAATTGCCTATTCGTTATTACCAACTTCAACCTTAACTACTATCATGAGTGTTCCTTAGATTCGCTAATCAATCAGTTTATAGTAAATAGTCAACTAACCAGTCACGAACCTAATATTACTTACTCACAGCCTCGCTCTTCACTCACTTGATAATCACTCACATTCGCTGAAAACAAACTCAGTTTTTACTAATACTTATTATTCAATAATTTGATAATTACTGAGATAGGATCGACAAATGTTAAATGCTTTCTCCACTTCAACAAGTCACCACCATTTCCCCAAAATGGCTTTTAACCTATGGAGTACTATCATATTCCGAAGCTTAATGAATAACATTTTCAGACGCCTTATCAGTTACACTTTAAGGATGTAAGAATAAATGATCATCATAGCAAAAGCTGTGCAAATACACTTTAAAAGATTGGACCTGTTGTTGGGTAAATTAGCAGATTGCAACTTGATGAAAATTTTTAAGTGTCCATTCTTTTGAAGTCAGAAATAAAAAAGTATGTCACAGAATCATGAGGGGTTACGACTGCTCAGAATAAAGTAGCTGCCATTATTTTTTTTTCAAAAGCCATAGACAGCCGAAGCCTAAAGATCATATGTGGAATTAGCAGGATTGTACACATCCTTCATTGTCCTATCTTATATATATTGCTGTTTTCTGACATTCTCTAAGTAAGAATGTTCTTCCAAGTGGACCATCAGCCAAGAAAAGGCATTCTAAACAGTCAATAGAAATATAACTTCTACTTCTAATCTTGTATTCCGTGAAACTGAGAACCTTCCTGTGACAATAGATGCCATTGTTGCTAGGAGAGGTATAGTCCCAGTTCAAAAGCCATGGAAATTAAAATCCCAAAACATTCGCTGACAATGCAACGACAGAAGATGAGAAGAACTGTATTGGAACTGGACAGAAAGCGTTAAATATAGACATTAAAACAATTCTAAAACAAGATATACCTGAATCCAGTACATAAACTGACCTAACATGTCCTTTTCTTCTAAAAAGTTCAAATATAGGCAATTGTCGGTTAGGATGGCAAGATGGTCTCTGTTAAGTAAAAGGACACAAATACAACTAATGTAACCTTTTATTGGGGCAACGTTTCGCTCTCCAGGAGCTTTGTCAAACCGTTACGAACAATACATGGACACTGGATATATATAGGCTTTGAGTGAGGGGTAGTACAAGTAGACGTAGTAGTAGTAGTTATACCTGTGGTACAACTGGTATATGTATATGAGAAAGATTACAAAAGCTATAGCTTGGGTAGCATAAAAAAAAATACGTTGGGCAAATGTATGTGGATGGATTTGAGAAGACATTTGTGTCCTTTTACCTAACATGTTGTCGGTAATTCTACCAATATTAATACAAGATGGTCTCTGACTATTTAGGAATTTAATCCTACATTTGCACACTCGTATGACAAGCGAAATGAGGTCATTGATACCTTGTTTCAACAAGTTAAAACAATTGATGTCGATCCTCATTTTACCAGAACAAGTGTTTAATGAGCTAATAGAAAACATCAGATTCATTCTGGTGTAGTTAGGTTTCTTATCCAAGGAGAAAACAGCCAAGGAGATGAACAGTTAGATACTGAGTCCCAAAAAAATAAGGAAAATGAGGTAAACATCGTGATGGCCGACCTACACTGGAAATTGGTGGCAATAGTATTCATATCGCTGTCAATCAGATTACGTACATATAGAGGTTTTGATAACAAAAAAAGGCACAATACCGTGACTGGAACGATACACAAATAACCCGCACATAAAAGAGAGAAGCTTACGACGACGTTTCGGTCCGACTTGGACCAGTGTGACTTTGTAAATTGTCCAAGTCGGACCGAAACGTCGTCGTAAGCTTCTCTCTTTTATGTGCGGGTTATTTGTGTAGTGATCATAGAGACAGAAAAAGAAGCAATGAAGATATGATCATTTCTTTTTTCTGTCAGGTAATTTTTGAGTAGTCACAGATCCCTTGGTAAAGCCTTTTACGTCTGGCAAATTAGATCTAATATAACTTGAAAAGTTTCAATGATTGAGAGTAATTTCTTCCTCGCTGACTCCTCCACACAAAGCAGAATCACTCGAATAAAACCGAATAAACTGTATTGTCAATAAAGTTGAATAAAGTATATTATCAAATAGATTTTCATTTGCTGCGTATAAAGTTTCTCGGGTTGTGTAATATGCCTTAATTCTTGCCTTTTTTGACGTTATTTCATATACGTTAACATTTAAAATCTCAAAAATGTTTATTCCCTATTTTCCTTTTTTTCCGTTTGTTTTAATTTGGCTAGTATGTAATCCAACAATCGTTCAAATGATAAACAATTTGAAAAGTCAGTAGGACCCTGCTAGTCTGTAAAAAAAAAATTCTCATATTCTCATTAACTTCTTAGCAACGACTCACAAAATCGTAGTAACAGGATTGTAAACAAATCACTGGATGTGAGTTTTACGACTAACTAAAAATGGCTACAATCTTCACCAATTCCCGGATTTCTCTCAGCAATTTTTTATATAATCTTATATTTACGTCCCCTCTTCTATCAAAATTCTTTTCTAATTAGTATATTCTTGTAGTTTTCGATTTCTCTAGGTCCTCTTTTTTTTAACATTTTCTTCCATGTGTTTAATCTGTGTAAATGTTGTTATCACCTATTTGTGTTTATCGCTTTATTTTTTTTCCAAATAGGCTACATCCCATTACATTCTCTTGGCATAATTATTTGAGTTTTTGCCAATGAATTGAAACTATTTGCAATCTTCTTATTTTATTTTCTTGACTAATATTTGTTTTAACATTAATTTTTTTATGGAAAACTGGGGCATTTTTATTGTGGTAACGTTACGCTAATCAATGTCATTATCATTCCAGTACAGATAATAATTAATGATGGTGGTAGATGTGAAGTAGTGGTTTAAGATGATCAGTCTCTCAGCCTTGAATCTCAAATATAAGCCCAAGGACAGAAATGAATATTGGGGACAGTTGAGGGACAGTAGTTTGGAGACAGTGTGACAGGAGAGTCGACTCTACTAGAAGCAGTAGATCATGTCAATAGGATAGACAAGTTTTTTAGAAGAATTTAGCTATATCTAAGTTCCAGGAAGTTATAGGAAGTTATAGTATTGCTATACAAAACCAACAAATTAATGAACAAAACACATGTGCAACACTTGGGTATCATAATTGGTACGACGTATCGCTACCCAGTGGCATTATCGATCTAATACACAGAATATTTTCTGGAGATGATGAAAGAGATGAACATGTAGTTACAGGTGATCAGTCCAGCAGCTTTGGTAAAATAGATACCCAGTGATGGCGACTTACACGAGGCATGTTGGGCAGTTGGGCAGAGCATATTAGTGGAAGTAGGTCATGCTGAATAGTTAGATTCTAAGCTGTTGTGTCAGACAAATACATAAGTGGTACACAAAACTGACAAGTAAATGAGTATGACACAGGTGCAACACTTGGGTACCTTTATTGTGGAGACGTTTATCCAATTGTTCACTTCATCAGTCCAGTAAAGATAAGTTTTGTGTTGCGTTTCATTCGTATTTGTTCATTCATATACCATAATATATTATTTTACCACTACCACTTGCTGTGTCTTTGTGTGTGTGTCAGGTTTGCCAGGTGCCCATATGCTGCAGCAGTTATTTGGTTGATGTGCGCCTCAGGATATGTGCTCGGTATTATACTCACCCTAAGAACCTTTCCCTTTAGTGAGGTTTGCAGTCTTTGGCCTCCTAGCCTATACTCTGTTTGCGGTCTTCTTTGCCCTTCCTGAATCTTCATGACTTTACATTTGATGGGGTTAAATTCTAGGAGCCAGTCACTGGACCAGGCTTGCAACCTGTCCAGGTCTCTTTGTAGTCCTGCCTGATCCTAACTTCACATCATCTGCAAACAGGGACACTTCTGATTC